>NC_135014.1:21480220-21520220 GCF_051020955.1 Megalopta genalis
TTAACGATGCAACGGGAATTATTCAATAAGCAGATTTATTCTGCCGCCGGTGTTCCGCGTATCCTATAACCCCGCGGCAGAGTGACGAATACAAAAATTATAGTGCGCCGGCAAACGAATACAGTTAACCCCGATTTCGCTCGCGCGTGCGCCCTCATCGACTATTAAATAATAAATCGATAATGCAAGCTAATAATACGCAGATTTGCCGAGGCCCGCGAATAGAGAATATGTACATACCGCAATGGCAATTAGGGGAACCAACGAACTTATGCGATCGACAAAATTACCGAAAAACTCGTCGATTCTTTAGGATCGTGTTCTTAATTAATTCGTTCAAACAATGCCTTCTTTTGTGTTCTTGTGACTCTATTACGGTGCCTCGGATCTCTGTGGACAAATTTCCTATTTATGGCATTAGTCTGAAATTTATTATATTGTGGTATTAATCTCAAAACAATCCGTTAAGGTTCTTCTTCAAACATTGTTAATTAATCTGTCCTAATAACTTCTACATTTTTTATAAATTTTTTAATTCTTCTACGGTGTTTCAGGTTTGTATGATCAGGTCTTTACAATACTAGTATGGAAAATGCTACAAATAATTTATTTTTTTGGTATCTTGTTCTTAATTAATGGGTCTTAATCATTTCTATTTTCTTCTTATCTTAAAAATTTTGTTATGGCGTTTCAGATCTATGCGACCACGTAGTCATACATTATTTTTGTAAAAGTGGGTGTTTTACCGTATATATATATATAAATAAATAAGTAATATATAAATAAGTTAAACTAAATTTAATTCAATTAAACCAAGTTAAATTGAATAAAATTGAAGTAAATTGAATAAAATTGAAGTAAATTAAATTCAAGTGAATTAATTTAAATTAAATTAATTGAACTGAATTGAATTAAATTGAATGAAATTATATGGTTATTCACAATATCTTCTGACAAATATGTGCTCGATTGTTAAATTTTCGGGAATAACTAATGGAAACAACGTATTTTCGGCGCGCCATAATTCTGCGGGAAGAACAAGACTTCCCGTAGTTCTTGTTCAATAAATTATCTCGGGCTTCGCTCCACTTTGAATTGCATTTTCGATGTTATTAGCGTTGCACAGCGTAGAAACGCAATGTTCCAGCACGGTCGGGAATTTATAACTCGCCGTATGCATAATTCCATTATAAATTAAACACCATCGAGATGCGATGCAGAAACCGGCCGAGAGAGCTTCTGTTGCTATCAGTTATCTGTGCGAGCTAGTTGCCGCGGTAATTAAGAGCGCGGTTGATCAACTACGAAAATTTCGGAGCGGTTAATTTACTTTATGCGCGCGGCTAAGATAAATTCGCTATATAGTCGCGATGTTAATTCACCTTGGGTCGTATTTGCCGAACTGGCTGCGACCTCGACTCTCTGTGGTTTTTCAGTAAAAAAATAACACCAATTTACTCTATTTCGAAAATTATAGACAGTTCTGGAACTGTATTTTACGGTGTATGCGACGAGAGGAAAATATTCTTGCTCGGCACAACTGGAAAATCGATACAATTACGTTTAACGAGTAAAAAGCTTTCATGAAATTCGTTATTAGACTGCGAGTGTTTTTATGACACAAATTAACAAAATATATATTAAAGTATTAATAAATATATTAATTAATTGATTTAAAAAAATTGTGTACTCATCCTACACCATTTTCTAGTTCGTGTAAAAAATCTTTTGTTTCTATAGATTTTTATGAAATGAGTCATGAAAAGAATCTTTTTAATGAGTTGTCTCAATTTTAAAAACATAAAATGTATTAATGTTGCCTTAACGATCTTCAATTAAAAATTTTCTAATAGGACATTTTTAACAGAATATTTTAAATAGAACATTTTTAATACAATATTCCGAATAGACTGTTTCGAATAAAGTGTATTATTGCCATTTGATTTAGAGCATTAATAAATAAATTACTAATCATAATTTTTGCTATTGGTATGAATTCTAACATCTAGGAGATAAAATTACAAAAGAAAAGGAAAAAAGACAGATTGAGTTTGTGAAGCAATAAGAGCGCGCGTGTAAGATCAACATGTCATTATATAGTTAATTAGCACAAAACCAAAGACGTTTATACATAAATATTACGTAATCAATCAGAACACTTCAAGTCAACTAAAACATGTATATCATAATCGGAATATAATTCTTCATAAAATTCTATCATATGAAATAATAATAATAAATCTGGAATGAATTGAATAACGCTGCGTGCCAATGTTTTAGCGTAACGACACAGTGGATTCACTTCGCGCGGTGAATAAGAGAAGAGACGGACCTGTTACACTCTTTCAGCAGGAATTTCATATTTCCGCAGACGCATGCTATTCCCAAGACTCGTCGGGAATCAAGTCGGATCTCCCTCCGTATCGCGGACTTTTTTCGGCCACCCTCTCATCCGGGATTCGCGATGCAAAATCCTCGGCGATGTATCAACATTCCCGGAGCCATAGACTCCGTAGTCTGGCGTACCCGCAAGCCGGATCGTGGTATAGCCGTGCAGAAAAGAATAAAAAAAAAAGAAGAATTCGAGGGCAATTCGGCCGCGTACTAAGGGCGGAGGGTCGCGGGTCGTAGATGATGCCGCAACATTTTCGAGGAGACACACGGAAAAACCGCGACCGAACGTGAAAACATGCGTGCCGTTCGATAAATAATGTAGGCGAGCCGAAAGCCCGTGTGGGCTGAATGTTTTGAAGGGGCGAGGGGGGGGCTCTTCTTGGGAAACGAAATTTATGCGTCCTGTGAACGAGGACGTTCGGCAAGTTGTCGGAACCCCCTCCGTTTGGGGCAATTTGGGCGGGCCGCGCGAACGTAACTGCTGGATTTGACTAGTTTCATTTGGCAGAGTTCGACGTTATTCGAATTGCTTTGAATTACGATTTGTACGAAATAATTATTCGAACGAATTGATTGCTCGAATAATTCGTTGTTCTTTATTCGTTAGAAATTATTCTTTCTATTTATTTTCTTTCTATCTTGTATTCGATTAAGTTGTTCGAATAATTTGTCATCTTTTATTCGAATAAATTGCACGAATAATTTCTCGATCTTTATTCGAATAAATAATTCGAATAATTCTACATTTTTTATTCGAATAAATAGTTCGAATAATTCTACATTTTTTATTGGGACAAATTATTGGGATAATTATGCACTTTTCATTCGAATAAATTATTCGAATAACTCTTCATTTTTTATTCGAATAATTCTTCACTTTTCATTCAAATCGATTATCCGAATAATTCTTCACTTTTCATTGAAATCGATTATTCGAATAATTCTTTCATTCGAATTTTTAAGCGAATAAATTACTCGAATAATCCCTCGTGTTTTGCTCGAATAAATCTTCAATTTTTTATTCGAATAAATTATTCGAACAATTCTTCATTTTTTTCATATCGAATAAATTATTCTGTTACATCGTTATTCGTAATTTCAATTCAATTACATCGTAATCCGTAATTTCAATTCATTTACATCGTAATTCGTAATTTGTAATTTAATTCCTCAGTATTTCGCGACTCCAATTGCAATTACGAATTACATTGTAACGTAATTGAACGGAGATCCAACTTACGAATCACAACGCGATCGAATTATAATGCAATCGAACTGCTTTGTAATCACAATTCCTCGAGTAATTCAATCATAATTCTGCACAACACTGCCATATCGTGTCACGATCATCTTTGGAGTGTCCCGCGCCAGCTTTCGTCTTCGCTCCGACCTTGAATCCGCTTCGAAACGTTGGGCTGCCTCTTCGCGAGCACGTCGCGGAAAGTTTCGTTCGCGTAATATCGTTGAACGTCGGAAAGAAGATCGGGTACGCTGATTTAGGGAACAGGTGGGCCTTGCAGAGGTTCGGGGAAACAAGAACGATCGCGGGAAAAGGGCGGAGGAGCCGGGAGGACGAGGACGCCGTATAAAGCTGATGTCGGTTTCGTTGCCGGCAGATTTGCTTTACGAGGACAAGCAGCTTAGCCAGCCCCTCGAGCCGACATAATTCATCCGGCGCGTCTCTTTGCTCCGCGCGACATGCGAGCCAACGGAAGAAACTCTAGCGCGACAACCCTTATTTATGGAATCGCAGCTGCTTGCTGGACCCTCTGACTTTCTAACGCTGTTAGGCGACGCGACGCGACGCGGAAATCAATCGCGCTCAAACCAAGTCAAACACGAACCGTGAAAGTCTCGCGGAAATCGTGGAATGCGAGTTTCGTCGGATTGCGTCTACTTCGGGCTATTACAGTTTGCAACACCGGAGATTTATGGGTTTTCGTTCGGAGGAATATTCTCGATGCTCGCGTGTCTCTCTTCCTTGTTGCAAAATTTTTACTTCGTTTCTAGATTTTTTGTAGATTATATTTAAAAAATATATCGCTATTATAAATAATTCATAATAGATTTGTTTATCATTAAATAACTTATACGAGTTTATTGTGTTAATGTAAATTATTATCCGAGTCTTTTTTAAATATATCGCTATTATAAATAATTCATAATGGATTTGTTTATCATTAAATAACTTATACAAGTTTATTGTGTTAATGTAAATTATTACCCGAGTCTTTTTTAAATATATCGCTATTATAAATAATTCATAATAGATTTGTTTATCATTAAATAACTTATACAAGTTTATTGTGTTAATGTAAATTATTACCAGAGTCTTTTTTAAATATATCGCTATTATAAATAATTCATAATAGATTTGTTTATCATTAAATAACTTATACAAGTTTATTGTGTTAATGTAAATTATTACCTCAGTTCTTTTTATAACCTATCAAATTTTATTATATTGATATAAATTCTTCTGTTTAATAATAATTGTATATAATGATTTGTGACAAAATTTCTAAAGGTACACTCTTTCGACCAAATAAAATATTTAATTTCAAAGGGTACACTCTATCGACCAGATAAAATATTTGATTTCTAAGAGTACATTTTTCCGAGCAAATAAAATATCTTATTTTTAAACGTATAATTTTCTTTCGACCGAATAAAATATTTCATTCTTGAACGTATAATTTTCTTTCGACCAAATAAAATATTTTATTCTTCACCGTATATTCTCTTTCGAGCAAATAAAATATTTTATTTTCAAACGTGCATTCTAACGATCAAATCAAACATCTAATTTTCTCAAACACACGCACGATCTAGGATCAAATATCTATTTATCATCTGCCACTTAAACTACCATCTTCAGCCAGCTCCGATCGAGCTCGACACGTAGGATCGTTCTGGATCACGATCGAGCAAAAAGTTAGATCTCGCCTCGAAAACGTAGATCGTCCGCGGGGTACATGCATACATACATCGGGGATCTTTGCTCGGTCCGGGGCGTTTTTCGAATCGCGGAGCGGCCTCTCCGGTTGGTACGCGCGCGAGACGTACACCGGGCCGGCAATTTATGTCTACGAAATGACTGCAATCTGCGCTTGATCCGAGACTCGCGAAATCGTTCCACGGTCCCTTTTCTCTTTTTCTCCGTTGGCCTCCTCGCTGCTGCTGCTGCTTCGGCTTCGACTCGACTCGACTCGATTCGACCCGTTTCTACTCGACTCTACTCGACTCGCATGCACAAAAGTGCAAAACACCCGAAGGAAACGAGCGGTGGTTCGTGATCGGGCGCCGTTAACGTTTCACTTTTCGTAGTCGAAAATTATTCGAGCTGGCCTTCTTCCTCTCTATCCTTTCCGCCTCTTCTCGGGCCCGCCATTAAATCGGCCCGCAGCACGCCGGATAGAGACCGCTCTCTTCGAGGTGTAATGCACGCCGAAATTGATCGAGCACGAACGATCTTGCGGATACGGCATCATTGATTTACACGGCGTTACGGGCGAGATCTTAGAACGATACTTCGCTCGTTTCGGATTCGTACATTTTCTTGATCTATAATTTATTGATTTATTTATTGATTCATCTATATATTTACATGTTTATTGAGATATTTATATATTATTCATTAATACATTTATTTATTGAGTCATTTATATATTTATTTATTCATTTTTACTTATTGAGTTATTTATATATTTGTTCATACATTTATTCACTTATTTATTGATTTATTTACATATTTATTGATTGATTAATTGACTTATATATTTATTGATATATTTATTCATTTATTTATGTCACAAACAAAGACCTTCTAAATTAAATAAATAAGCAGTTTTATATAAAAACGAGAATGACGTAAAAATTAATTATAAGATATGCAAGGTGTACCCGTTTTTTTAGCCATCCGTCTGGTAAACTAATCAACGCTAACGGAAAAGAAATTATTCCAAGTAAGAACTGTTTAAAATTTAATTTCTAAAAATTAATTTTTACGCTAATCAACATTATAATTTCTTAATCTTATGAACATTCGCAAGAGGTAGGAATGTTTAAAAAGTAATCGATGCCATTTAAGTTCGCTTTGCAATTTTAATTGCGTTGAACAAAATACTTCAATTTCATCAAAATTTTTCAGACTTGTGTCGCGGTTATGTAGATTAACCCCTTGACATACCATTTTCTTCGCAGTTACTGCGATTAGAAATTTGTCGATTCTAATAATTTCTTAGAAAGAAAAAGAAATTAATGCTTATTGTGCGCCTAAATTTACTTGAATGCTTAAATATTGACGACAAAAGAATAGAATTTTATTGCAATTTTAAAGGACAAAATAACATCTATACTCGATGAGTTAATAATAGAAATTTTCATGACGAGTCGGACTCGTCAAAGTACGGCAAGGGGTTAACTGTCCCCATGGAAGCGAATATGCGATTTCAGAGTGCAAACTTTTTCATTTCGAAAGCGGTCGAAATGACGCGATTAGAAAATTTCCGGTGAACAAAGGCGCGCGAGCGCGTTCGATTCCGCAATAATCGATAGATTGGATCGCGAACAATGGTGAATCGGGGCGCGACGATTCGATTCGGCCGATAATCGCGCCGAAATATTGTCGATGCAGCGATCGGTACGCGGCCGGTATTCGAACGGCGCGGCCGTAATTGCGCGAGCAAACAATCGCGAGGCGTCCAAGAGCGCGCGTACAGTGGCGGGAAGCCGAGCGGTTTCGCGCGGATAGAACAGAAACGAAGATCACGGGCGATAAATCGTCGAAGGCAGGGTCGCAACGCTAGATATACCGTGGCCGTACCAATTCGAATTGGCTCGTAATTCGCGGCCATTCCGACGGATGGCTTCGCCCCGATAATTACCGCTCCGCGATAAATTTATGACAGCAATAATTTACGCGGAAACTGCGGCCGACTGGCTCGATAAAGACCGATTAACTATAAAACGAACCTACGCCGGCCGACGCTCGGCGCACCGCGACAACCGCCTGTCTCGTTTCAACGTTTTAAGCCCGATCCCCGCCGATTCCACGAAAAACGCCGCCGATACGCGGCCGACATTGATTAGAAACGTTTTACCGCGAACGTCGCGCCGCGCGTCGAAACGACCGAGAACGCGGATGAAATACCTGAAAATACAGGGTTCCCCGGAAAGAATCATCCGACTTTAAAAATTTATATTTTAAACAATTACACGCAGAAAATTATGATTCGAACACGAATATAACGGGAAAATGCGCGAGTTTTACTTTTTACCCCATTGGCACTTGGAGGTTCGGAATTTTCTTAACACTTTATCGTCCGGTCGTGGTTGAGGCTGCCACTCAGTAAGGACTGGCTTAGTCGCGCGCGCATTTGCTCCCAGTACCGGCTAAATTTTCGCTATTCATTGTGTTGTGCTTATTCCTTTAAAAATAATAATAAATAATAATAATTATTATAATTATAATTCATAAGGATATGGGGAGGTCAGCATACAGGAGGTCAGCTACTAACAAAACAGTAAAGAAGCGAAAACCGTCGATAGCTAAAAGTCGATTAATAGGCTATCGGTCGATAAGCATTGGCAATCGAAAAGCCGATTAATAGGCTAGCGATCGATAAACATTGGCAATCGAAAAGCCGATAAATAGGCTAGCGGTCGATAAAGTGTTAACACGGAACTACCAAACGGTTGGATTGGTCGCAGTTCATCCGATAATACGGTTCTACACGGTTGGCCTCCGAGATCACCCGACCTGACCCCATGCGACTCCTTCCTTTGGGGATTTGTGGAGGATCTTGTCTTTGCACCACCTTTGCCTACAAGTGTAAATCAACTGAAGAAACGCATTTGCGATGCTGTACAGACAATTACCAGAGATACATTACACCGTGTTTGGCAAGAACTTTCATATCGCAATGATATCATACGTGTGACGAAAGGAAGTCATATTGAACACTTGTAAACAAAAACTTGCACATTTTCCCGTTATATTCGTGTGTGAATTATAATTTTCTGTGTGTAATTTTTTAACCCTTTGCACTCGAAGTTTTTTTTGAGTCATATTACCAGCAACTCGAAGCCATTTTAGTGAAAAGATCATATTCACATGTAAGTTCATGATAGAAGCATTAAAAGAAAAGTCATCGTTGTATGTTATTATTTTTTTAATTGTTTATGGATACAAACGTCATTTGTCACCAACAGCGAAACATCCTATAACTAATTTTTACGATTTGTTTTTGTTCTTATGTTAAAAACTGAAAATTATTTGCATTGTCTCCGTAGCGGAGCCCTCGAGTTTGAAGACAAATTTTAAATGGCTCCGCTCCGGAGCCCTCGAGTGCAAAGGGTTAAAATATACATTTTTGAAATCGGATGATTCTTTCCGGGGAACCCTGTATAATTCTTCGATGTGATCTGTTAAGGTAAAGAACGGAAAATTGCACGAATTCAAAGCGATACGTCGGATGAATTTTGAAATGCGTTTTCGCGGGGCTATTTCTACGCGATTTAAGTTAAACGAAAGCTGAAAGTGTCTACTTTAAGACAGGCTAGATTAGATTGCGATAGAATGACGAGATCGTTTTGAAAAATTCAAAGGAATCGATCTCTAACGTCGTGGGATTTGCAAGATATAAAAAGAGAAGCTTAGATGGATTTTAAGATACGTTCCTGTGGAAGAAGTACGTTGTGCAATTTACCTTAAGCGGGAAGTGTCTACTTTAAGATAGGCCGGATTAGATTGCGATAGAATTATGGGATCGTTTTGAAAAACTAAAAGAAATCGAGCTCTGGTTATCATATGGGATTGAGAAGATTTAAAAGGAGAAGTTCTGATGAATTTTAAGATACGTTTTCGTCGAGCTATTTCTATGCAATTTATCTTAAACGAAAGCTGGAAGTGTCTGCTTTAAGACAAGGTAGCTTAGATTGCGATGGAATGACGAGATCGTTTTGAAAAATTCAAAGGAGTCGACCTCTGACGTCATGGGATATGCAAGATTTGAAAGGAGAAGTTCTATTTGATCTATTCATTTTCGCTGTAAATGCATAAAATCCGCAATCTAACGATTAAGAAAGCAGGCAATTTTCATATTTTGCATAAAAATTCGCAGTCCACTTACTAAATCCGAACGTCGATTGAATATAATGTTAGTGCGGAGCGCGGCGATAGTTTTCGCGACGAACAGTTGCAACAACAATAGAAACAGCAGCAGTATTACAATCGAGAGATAATTGTGGCTCTGATTACGGAACACCGGGAACACGTTTGCGTCATCCTGGCAGAGATGCATACAAATACATCGTTGAAATCTGCGAGCATTCGCGACAGCAATTTACGATAGTCAGCTTTATTCAGCTTCCTCTGGAATATCGCGTGCAACTTTTTCGAGCGGCCGAGCCGCCGCTATCAACGACAATGTACGCATTCACTGATAAGATTATCGTGTTTACGTTCCGAGCCCTGTCGATAAAACTGCATGCTACGAATTCTTGATCGACGTAGGCATAGGTTACGCAGGTCCGTCGCGATAGCGTCCGATCAGGTAACAATGAAACAATGAGTCACGCGGCGCACCGTATACGCTGATAAAGGCTGAGCATCTTTTCGTTCTTGGAACACCGGATAACGATCACAGAAAACCGAGGTGGACGATTTCGAAAATTCCGAAACCGATTTCCCCGTAGTATGAAGTTTTTGTACGACTGTAAAATCAATTTCGTAACGCGGAATCTGCAGATATAAATCTTAATCTCCAAGTATAACAATTAACAGATCGGAATTAACAGACCTCTCAATCAAGAACGAGGAAACAATGAAACTAGCTCGGCGCATTGAAAATAATTATTTCAGAAGGGTTCGTCGAAAAGTTAAAAATGAATTCGAAATTTTCTGGAACGTTTTTACATCGATGTTTCGAGAGAAAATTGAAAATTTCTTTGATTACGTGAAGGAAATAATAGAACAAGATATTAAATTAGATTAAATAACTTGATAACGCTGAGCCGTAACATTATTACAATGTAAATCGTAATAATTTTAAACGAATCAAATCTTGTCGGAGTTGGGCAAAAAGTAATCTCATTAAGGAATAACGATTATGAATTATAACTCGTTAGTTATTGTAACTAATTTATATTATTGTAATACATTGATATATTATATATTAATATATTAATATATTATTTATATTATTAATATATTGTAACTAATTTATAATAATTAGGCAGAAAGTAATCTAATTAGTAATTAACGATTATAAATTTTTATAAACTAATTATAAATTATTATAAATAAGTTATTATAAATTATAAATTAGTTACTATAAAATTATTGTAACTTCTTCATTATAAATTATTATAAATTACTTATTATAAATTACTACAAATTAGTTACTATAAATTATTATAAATTACTTATTATAAATTACTACAAAGTAGTTACTATAAATTATTATGAATTACTTATTATAAATTATTATATCTTGCTCATTATAAATTATTTCAAATTACTTTTATAAATTATTATAAACTACGTATCATATAAATTATTATAAAATAGTTGTTATTAATGACGAGTTATAATCATCAGTCACCGATCAGCTTACTTTTTGCCCAACTCTGAAAGAAATGCACATCAGTCATGATTAGGACTCAGTGATTTTAGCGCGAAGAGCTTCGTTTCACGAAATAGGGATAAAATGCTTGAGCTTGACGAGTGCTCGATCATATTTTCCAGAAGGTAACAATTTCAAAATTTTGCCTCTCCGCCGTGCTCACGCGATCCCCGGCACTTAAGATCGCGATAATAATTGTTAAACGAGAAGGATCCGACGGGTTAAGAAAGGGTAATAGTTTTTAATGGTTGCGTCCGTTTTGCAGCTTTATCATTTGCATGGAAAATGTTGGTTATAACAATGATCGATCATAAATTTGCATAGTTCGGTGCGCGAGCACGTACTCGGGAGGACTTGGCTCGGCAAAAAGTGGATAAAAAAGTTCCGGTGTGAAGCGTAATAAGTATTTGCGGAGATGAAAGAGCAATTAGACACGTCGAGGTTTTGTTATGAAATAGTGCATCGCCGACGTTTCTCTTATAAAATTGTGCATCGCTAATGCTTCTTGTGCAATTGCGCGCCAATAATGTTCTTTGTAAAATTTCGCATCGATAATGTTTCTTATGAAATTGTGCATCGATAATATATCTTCTTAAATTGTGCATCGATGATGTTTCTCATAAAATTGTGCATTCCTATTAAATTAATACATCGCTGATATTTCTTACGAAATTATGCATCAATTATAATTTCTTACAAAGTAATGCGAATAACCTGCATTATTGAAACTCTTTACCAAACAGTGCATCAGTGATGATTCTATTTTATATGAAAATAGTGCACCGCTGTTATTTCTTATAAAATTATGCGTCAATCATTTTTTCTTACAAAATTGTGCATCAATAATGTTTCTTATTCGATTGTACATCAATGATGTTTCTTATCAAATTCTGCATCAGTAGTGGTTTTCACAAAATTGTGCATCGTTGATGTTCCTTCTAAATTAGTGCATCGCTGACGTTTCTTGTAAAATTCCGCATCAATAATGTTTTTTACAAAATTGTGCATCGTTGATGTTTCATTTAAATCTGTGATACTTCTTACTAATTAGTGCATCGTTGTTATTTCATCAATAACGTTTTTTTCTACAAAATTGTGCATCGTTGAGCTTTTTTAGAAAACTGTGCTCCAAAGATGTTTCTTATAAAATTATTGACGTTTCTCACGAAATTATGTGTTTAATGATATTCCCAACGAAGTAATGCATCATTGATGTTGCTTTCAAAAGAGTGCACCAATGATATTTCTAACTGACTGGCACATCATTAATATTCCCAATAAAACAGCATGCAATTGATACTTCATACAAAACAGTGCGTCACTGATATCTCTTAAATAAAACAATATAAACTAACATAATATTGATCAACATTTAAAAACTCATACATCCGTAAATGTATGCATTAAATGTATGAACTTTTTTTCAAATAGTGATGTTATTTCATTCGCGAGAACTTCGGCCATCGCGAAAGCGAGTAAAATAATTTCGCCTTTTATTCGAGCGAACCCTTCCAGAGAGCTCGTAGAAAATCGAATGAAGCTCAAAGGAGCAATTTCGCCGTGAAATTCCACTTGAGATCGGCGATTCGAGCGTTTTGCAGCAGAACCGATTTGCAAGTACAAGCGTAAACAGCGCCGTGTACGGTGAATTACGCCTTACAAAGTATCGTATAAGATGATCAACCGATACGTCCGCAAAAAGGCAACGTCACTTCACGGAATCGTTCGACGACAGCCGTAGAGACGGCCGCGACTGTGAAACGGCGGTCTCTTAACAAACGATCACGCCGGCCGATCGGGCAAACCGCAAATTGCAACGGGCTGCAGGATGCATCGAACGCCGCGGTGAAACTCGCTTGGATTCCTCTGCGCCTGTTTTTCCACGGCCAGTAACGTCGTTCAGACCGCAGTCATCAACTGACTACCACTGCACATGCAAATGTTATTCACTTACTCGATTGCTTCCAAAATACCGCCGATGTTCATTGCGAAATTGTACGCCGCCGTTCATGTTTCTTACGAAATAATGCTGCACTACTGCGTGTTGCAAAATTGTGCATCGACGATGTTCCTTGCGAAACAATGCCGCTGCAAGATTTCTTATATAATTCCGCATCTATCATGTTTCTTGTCACATCGTGGCATCGATGTTGTTTCTTATCAAACTGTGCATCGACGATGTTGCTCACGAAATAATGCAGCTGTAAGATTTCTTTATGAAATTGTGCATCGTTGATGTTTCTTGTCAAATTGTGCATCGATGATGTTTCTGATCAAATTGTGCATCAACGATGTTTCTTTTATGAAATTATGCATCAGTGACCTGTTTTATAAAATTATGCACTCAAGTCGTTTCTTTTTATAAAAACGTGTGTCAATGACGTTTTTGTTAAAATTGTGCACATCAATGATGTTCCTCACGGAATAATGCAGTTTTGAGATTTTTTATAAAATTGTGCATCGATTACGTCTCTTATAAAAGTGTCTGTCAATGATGTTTCTTGTAAAATTGTGTATCAATGTGTAGATGCATTTAAATGCAGGTACATTTAAGTAGAGAGTTATTTATACGATGCATTTAAATATAGATGTATTTTCGTGTACATGCACATTTACATGTAAATGCATTTGTGTGCAGATGCATTTGGATGTACATACATGGATGCATTTATTTGCACATATATTTAAATATAGATGCACTGAAGAGTAGATCGATTTCAATAATAGATCGATCTCTGTGTAGATGTATTTAAACACAGATGCATATTTAGATATAGCTGCATTTAACTATAGTTACGCTTGAGTGTAGATGCGTTTAAACAAAAATGCATTTAAATATAAATGCATTTAAACACAGACCCACCTATTTGTAGCTGCACTTCAGTGCAGGCGCATTCAAGTATAAACGCCTCTAAATGCGAGTCCGTGTAACTATACATAGATGCAGTTCGCATCGAATGCAGTAAGTGAACGTCGTCGATCTGAATTTTTCAAAGAACGACAGCGTCCAATATCGAACTAGGCGAACATCTTTCAGGATTGTGCGTGGGTAAAAGGGCAGGCCGGTAACTCGAATCAGCGATCGTTTCGCGACACGCGATTAAACTAATTTCAGGACACGCGAGAACCGCGCGGTGTCGTATTTTATTCGAGAGATTCAATTACAGCACGCCACGGGCCGGCTGGCACCCCGACCGACATAATTCTCCGGCGAACGGAAGGCGGAGTTGCTTAAGCGTGAAAACGGCATAATTCCCGCGAAAATTTAGGGCTTTATTTACTCGCCGCAAATGGAATTTCCCTAGGAGCGTAGAAAGGGGGAGGTCGAAGGGCGAGGGAGGCGGGAGGGCGGTTCGCGGCCGAAATAAAAGAGATTTCTGCCCGGTAGCCAATAAACAAGGCTTTACCGCGAACTTTACGACTGTTGGGGCACAGGTGCTTCAACCACTCCATGCGTCAGCCTCTTGCAGCCAGGAGCTTATCAATCGCTCGGGATGCAAAGCATCCTGCTCGCCTAGAATTACAACAAACGAGCCTGCAAATTACCCACGAATTTCCCCGGCGACCATCGTCTTTGTTCCTGCCAGGACTAATTTTATGGATCCGCGGCGAAGAGGCTGGCAGACCGTACTCACCGGTGTTCCGAGTTTGCGGAGGGTTTGGTAATTGCCGTTTATGCCACTTCTTAATTAATAGACCCCCCCTCGAGAGTAGGGGAAAACTGCCGCGAATGCGACACCGTGTTGTTTAGGATACGATAACGAAAAAATTGAACGATCTGTATAATTCTAGTTCGACACATTCGAGAGATCGGTTCTTTTACTAGAAAAATGCATAACGTCAATAATTTTCACCTAAGTTTTCACCAGTTTACTCGTTTTAGTTTTAATCTTTTGTCAAAAGTGCATTTTGACCTATCGGTTGTATTGCATAAAATAATTTTGGTATTAATCTTACGAGTACTGTTTGTTCATTGATTCTGAGTGTTTACGATATTATGCAATGATCTTGATCTTTCTTCGCATCTTCGGTTAATATCAGATTGTATGACGAGAAACGATCCTTTCAATAAAAAGAAATTGAACGAAATTAATCAAGATTTCTGAATAGAAATGTTTTAAAAATTACCTTAACAAATATTCTAAAAATTAATGGAATAATGAGCAAAATAAAAAGTTTAGAACGTCTCTTAAGCATTCGTCATTTCGTCAATTTCGAAAATTAATTATTTATTTCGAAGAAGCATTCAATTAGAAATGTATAGAAAAATTGCGTTACATCTCGAAGAAGTAAATAAATCGATGTTAAAAATTACTGAAAATTGTTGAAATTTGAAACGTTAAGATCAGATTCAGCCTTAAAAATTGCTTTTTACTGATAAGAAACATCGACGATAATTTTCCATTTAAAAAACTATGCAATTAATGAATCGGGAACTTTGCAAGTCGAAGTAAACAGATTTGTTGAACATAACACTCTGATCCACGGTACAAAGATTGTTATTTAACCATCTAATTTCTGACAAATAATTTGTATTCGTACACGATTCATTGAGTTCTAAATAACAAATGAATTTAATATGAATTAATGTAATATGAATTTAACATAAATAGATGCATTCAATAAATTCGTAGTGGAGCAGTTTTACGGGTTTGACATAAATCTAAAGTCCAGGAATACTTACGGTAGTTTACTGAATAGAGAAGCACTGAATAGAGTTGGCCGCGAGCTGTTTTATTACGTTCTCCTTTCTGTCGCACGACTCGAACCGCTCGTATTTTTGTTGCAATTGCAGTTGCGTAATTTGTTTGCCTGCTGGTATTGAGCTGAGCCAGCTTTGATGGAAACCCCGGCATTTTCTTTCGATTCGAAGGATCGAAATTCGAGGTTCGTTTTCAATTTCGTCAAGAAATTGAATCCCTCTGATGATATTTGCTCGGGAGCGAGTACCTACGCGTATCCGGGAGGTTGGTTTCTCACAAACAATCGAGGATATTGTGCACCGACTGTGGAACGATTTTAGTTTGCAAATGGAAGCTGGAGAAAAACGCTTTGGGTCAAATGCATTTCAGTTTAATGGGCAAATTCTTCCGTCGACGAATTTAGAAAAGCCCGATTTATTGCTCGGAGAAAATTATCGAATCTTAAGGAGTTACTTCGAATCGAATTTAAAACATGTTCCCGAGGGAATTTGTTAACTTTTGAAGGTGCAAACGAAAGCTGGAAAATCGTACTTAATAATAGGTTCATTTAAGTTCCATGACAAATTTTAGATCATATAATGGAAATTACAAATCTCGACTTATAGCTCGGGAAGAAAATGATCGAATCTTAAACAGTCGCTTCGAATCAAATTTAAAATATGTTCCCGATGTAATTTGTTAACTTTCGAGACTGCAAATGAAAGCTGGAAAATCATACTTAAGCGTACATTAATCGAGTTCGAGTAAAATTTCAAATAATCTTGAAAAACTTTTAAAACTCGGCCCGTAGTTCGACAAGTAGAATTCGATTTCAAAGGATGCTTCCAATTTATAATAATTTCCCGAGAAAATTAATTCACTCTCGGGGCTGCAAAATAAAACTAGAGAATCGTACTTGACACGTCCACTGGAGTTCGAAGAAAAATATGAGATTCCCCGGAGAAATAATTTTCCCTAAGAGGTTTCACAGTTAATTTGATTCCATCGGTACTTCTCTACTTTCCATGGCAATTAAGCACCGGCCGATGCAATTACGGGTCGTCCCGAGCAGACGACTGTCTTCGGTGAAAACTTTTGCAAGAACCGTGTCATTGGATTCGCGTTCGCGATCCGGATCGCATGAATTCCAGACGGGGACACGTGTGACGCGGTCCCTGGACGTACCTACATGCATAACGTGCGAATGCACAAAACCGTGATGTCATGCCTCGTCTCCGCTTATATGCGGCAGACACGTAATTGCCGGGCTTTCAAGGCCGACCGGCTCCGCTGCCGCTTTCTGTAATTTTTAGGAGGACTCTGCTTGACAAATTACCATTGCGCACGCCGCTCCGACGACAACCAGACGTCAATTTGCCCGAAAATCTGGCGAAAGTTCAGATACTTGTCAGCTATGCGTCATTAGTTACGAACGGATAACAGATTTTTGGACTCTCGTTCGTTATTTCGTAGAAGCGAGAATCAGTTTTACCAACTTATTTTGTTAACAAAATTATTCTTTATTATTCTGTCGGATGTGCATTAGCAATTGCCACAACGAGCTTCATCGATTGTTGCATGGAAATAAAAATAAGAAATGTTGATAAAATTATGTTTTACCATCTGGATAAAATAGATGGTTTTAATGTTTGTTCTAAGTGGAAAGCATTCTTGTCAATTTTAAATTGCTAATTACGAACTGATTGCAAATCCTGATTTTATTATTATTATATTTTGTTATTATCACCTGATTTTATGGGAACATATTGGCCTCGTTTCGTCGACAAAATAATTCTTCGTCGCGAGGGTCAAATTTTAATGTTTATTTTTACGGGAAATTCGGTACTTTGTCAGCTATATAGTAATAATTGCAAAGAGATTACAAATTGTGACTTTCATAAATTATTTTGTGGGGATAAAAATAAGGAATGAACGTATTTCGTTAATAAAATCATTGTCCCTTATCGTAAAAACAAAATAGACGACTTTAGTGCGTATTTCAACTCGGAAATGGAATGGATCGCAAATTCTGACTTTCGTTAATTATTTTATAGATTCAAGCATAAATTCTGAACTTCGTCAATGCAATTATTCTTTGGCACAGTGATAAAGTACATGTTTTTAATGTATTTATTTTATTTATTATTATTATTTATAATATTTATTTATTCCTTTGTGAATTATTACTCATTATTACTAAATTCATAAATTATTTTATAGGAACAATATCAAAGAACGAGCTCATCTCCTGAACAAGAATATTCATCGTCGGAAAGAGAATGTAAAGAGAAAACAAATGCAGAATTAAAAATAGAAAAACAGAGAAGAAGTAAAAAAATAAATGCATCTGTTAAAACAACATAATTAGACAGCACGGACAGAGAGCTTCTGTTCCGTTGAAGGTGATTATTGAAATAATTATTGAAACGATTCATGGAATGATTAGTAAAATGATTAATGAAATGATTAATGAAATTATTATTCAAATGATTATCGAAATGATTATTCAAACGATTATGGAAATGATTATTCATATGATTATTGAAATGACTGTTTCAATCAATCTGTCAGTCTTCACACACACACACCTTTATCACCTATCGGCGTCTCCAGCGCTCGCA
This sequence comes from Megalopta genalis, assembly GCF_051020955.1. Classification (NCBI taxonomy): domain Eukaryota; kingdom Metazoa; phylum Arthropoda; class Insecta; order Hymenoptera; family Halictidae; genus Megalopta; species Megalopta genalis. The sequence continues at coordinate 21,498,545 of NC_135014.1, forward strand.
GCCTTGTGATCCCACCGGCTGGCAATTTTCTAGCAGCGAGCCTACAACTTTTCCCGGCCCGGCGGCACACCGTTTGCGGAACTTTCCTGCCAGCCGGAACTGCAACGACAGCTTTCCACATAACTCTGTCTTCGACCCCTCGGCTTTGCCCCGGAGCGATTCATGCGACGCATCAAAAGTGTTTAATGAATAGATTAAACTTTAATCTACCGTGTGCGGGGCCGCGCGCTATAACTCAGCAAGCACACTTGCGCGCTTGATTTTCCTATACGCGACTTTGGGGGACGGTCAATCGATCGAGGCTGTCGGAAAAATTGCTGTTGACCGACGAACAGGTGACTAAATAGGCGATTATATTACATTAATAAATTGGAATTGGGGGGTAACCGCTTGTAAATCAATTTATATTGTTTTTTAATCGAACGATGTACTATTTCGATATTTGGTTTATTTAATTTTATTTTGGTACATTTGCTAGTATTTCGGAATATATTTTTGAAGAAATTTCTGGTCTTTTTTGTTAAATTAGAAGTTTATTCTATCTTATTATATTAGAAGATTATTTTATTTTGTTAAAGTAGAAAATTATTCTATTTTATTAAATTAGGAGTTTATATCCTGTTTTATTAATTTAGTAGTTTATATCCTATTTTATTAATTTAGGAGTTTATATCCTGTTTTATTAATTTAAGAGTTTATATCCTATTTTATTAAATTAAGAGTTTATATCCTACTTTATTAAATTAGAAGTTTATTCTATCTTATTATATTAGAAGATTATTTTATTTTGTTAAAGTAGAAAATTATTCTATTTTACTAAATTAGGAGTTTATATCCTGTTTTATTAATTTAGTAGTTTATATCCTATTTTATTAATTTAGGAGTTTATATCCTATTTTATTAATTTAAGAGTTTATATCCTATTTTATTAAATTAAGAGTTTATATCCTACTTTATTACATTAGAATTTCATTCTATTTTATTAAATTAGAAGATTATCTATTTTATTAAATTAGACGTTCATTCTACTTTACTAAATTAGAAGATTATTCAATTTTATTAAATTAGGAGTTTATATTCTATTTCATTAAATTAGAAGTTTATTCTATTTTATTAAATTATATATAGAAGATTATATCCTATTTTATTAAATCAGAAGATCGTATTCAATTTTAATAGAAGAATTTTGACAAATCCATCTATTATTTTTGATTCATTGAAATTAATTCAGCAAGAAAGAACTTTCTATTATATTTTTTATTGTATTTTATTAAACGAAATTACAAAAAGTATTTATTAAAAGAGATTATACAGAAAGAACTTCCTGTGCCATAATTCATTAAAATAAAATTATATTCTATTTATATTAAAAGAATCTTTCGAAACATCGATATATCGCATTTACGTTCGTCGTAAATAATTACACAAAGAAAGAATAATCACCGGAATCAATCGGAACGATCTGCACGTACAATCTGTCAGCCGGTTCTCTCGTCTTAATTTCCGTCGTTGCGAAAGATAAATTCGTCGTTGGATGAGCGCGGGGGCGGGGTGTTTTACACGGCGTACGAGCCTCGAGTGGAATATTAGCAGGCAGCGCGTGTAATCGAGTTACGTGGTAGCGTGACGAGCGCGTATCGTTATCCGAAAGCGGACAGTTTGCGTACAGGTTGTAGCATGATCGTAAAATATAGACGGGGCCGGCGAGAGCCTGATGCGTGATTATTCGTCGATGCGAGGCGATGCGAGGCCTCTCAAAATTTCCAAACACGTAACGTAACGATGTAAGCGGCTTAACGTTGCACGCGAGGACTCCGGTTACGCGGAACATCGGCCGACCCCGATAAGGGAAACACGACCCGTTATCATCGATCATCGATAACTCGCCGACAATTAGGCCCCTTTTACTACCCCGCGTCCACGACGCGTGATTGCGAGAGCCGCCCGTCCCCGGTTACCCTGTATATCATCCAGAGGCCCGATAATAACTTCCAAATGTACACGGTGTCCTGTAATTGCTGGACAACACACTATCGTGAACGGGGGCTCGGCTGTTGCATAAATTGCTGATCGAAGAATTAGGGTTTTGCGCTGGATAACAGAGTTTCGGGCATTGTTTCTATATATTATTTTATTTTCTTATATATATATATATATATAAGAAAATAAAATAATATATAGAAAAAATATAGAAACAAATATATATATATATATATATATATATATATATATATAAGAAAATAAAATAATATATAGAAACAATGCCCGAAACTCTGTTATCCAGCGCAAAACCTTAATTCTTCGATCAGCAATTTATATATATATATAATTTAAATATATATATATATATATATTTCTCCAATTTTTTCTTTCACTATAACTCTGTATGAAAAACGCTACATCTGTATTAAAAAGATCGGTGTACTGATCGAAGAATTAGGGTTTTGCGCTGGATAACAGAGTCTCGGGCATTGTTTCTATATATTATTTTATTTTCTTATATATATATATTTCTCCAATTTTTTCTTTCACTATAACTCTCTATGAAAAATGCTACATCTGTATTAAAAAGATCGGTGTATTGATCGAAGAATTAAGGTTTTGCGCTGGATAACAGAGTCTCGGGCATTGTTTCTATATATTATTTTATTTTCTTATATATATATTTCTCCAATTTTTTCTTTCACTATAACTCTGTATGAAAAACGCTACATTTGTATTAAAAAGATCGGTGTACTGATCGAAGAATTAAGGTTTTGCGCTGGACAACAGAGTCGGGCATTGTTTCTATATATTATTTTAAGATTTGTTTCAAATATATTTTGTTCGCTTATTTGATAGAGATTTGAATTATAAAAGATTTTTATAAGAATTTAAATGAAAGATTTAAATAGAAAATTTGTATATATCTAATAGATTTTTAATATTTAAATCATAACAGATTTTTAACGGAAGCTTAAATTATAATATATCTTTACAGGAATTTGAGTAGAAAATTTAATCGTAATAGATTTTTAATATTTGAATTGTAACAGATTTATGATAGGAACTTTAATTGTAGTAGACTTGTTCAGGAATTTAAATACAAAATTTAATTGTCAAAGATTATATTTGAATTGAGTATTATTTGAAAAGAGTATTTTAACTGTAACAGATTTTTAATAGAAACTTAAATTATAGTAGCTTTTTATAGGAATTTAAATAGAAAATGTAATGGTAATAGATTGTAACCGAAATGTAAATTAGTTGATTTTAAATAGGAGTAAGATGATCTGTAACAAATCTTTAACATAAAATTGTAATTTATATAAGATATTTTAAATAACTAAACTCCAACTATTGTGGATATTTTTGTACACACAAGTATGAAAGTCTAACTTTTGAACAATTGTGAATTCCTTAAAAAACATATCCAAAAGTCACAGCAGTTTCATCCAGAATTAGAAATATCAAAGCCATTGAACAATTTTTAGAACATTGCCAGCCTCCTTTGGACCGTTGAAATAATTAAAAGAAAATATGTATCTTTATTTCGTTGCTGTTTCCAGAGCAATTGAGTGAATGTTCATTCTCATTTTTGTTCCATAAAGCAACGAGCACCGCGGATTCATTTCTCTCTTGGGTCGCGCAATTTCGCCGACGCGACGGTGAGATCGTTCGCCGAAAAAGGAGACGCGCTCGGGACAATAAATTGCGGTTGTTTAAGCAGCCGGGGATAAAAAAGAATGGCCGCGCGGCAGAAAGGCGAAAGTAATCTTCGTTAATCACGGCGGCTCGTCGTGCATTCGGCGTTAATACAATATTTCATGGGGGTCGGGATCGATAAGGATAAACGCGCGAGCCGGCCAATATTTTCGAAACTAATTTTCAACCGGGGGCCCCGAATCAATTATCCTCTCCGAACCACGCGCGTTAATATCTTTCCGCGCGAGTAACGTAATTAAAGGTACACTTTATCGGACTTGTACCCCCCTTCTACGTCTACTCCCCTCCTACCCCCCTGTGCCGCCCGCCCCGCCCAAACGCTTAATTACGACAATCCGTATCAATAAGACAGCGAGGAAGAAAATGAGGGACGATCGAGATCGCCTTAGGACTATTTCGACGGGAAGTTTTTAACACGATTATCGCTAATCGAATTTTCAACGAGAGAAGTCTTTTCTGAGAGACGACGCGCTTGATTACAATGGTCTGTTAAACAGATTGAAAATCTCATTCACGAAGTATTATTATCGACAATACCGTCTTGACTTTGTTAACACTATATCCAGGAACCATTAGAGATAATTGGAGTGATTTTTCTTGGAAGAATGACAAGATTCAAATTTATTTAAATTTTGTGCGATCTTTATTAGTAAATGTACTTGAATGAAGGAATTTGTTACACCGCTTTCCATAGATGCATCCTTGCAATTTCAAGAATTCTTGTCAAAAATACGAAACTGCACTGGTAGGCTTAAGCGTTAACTCTTTTGGTACCATCTATTTTTAATAAAATTACAAGTGACGATATTTCATAATTTATAGATTTAATGTTTAATATGTGATAATTAATATATTTAATATATTTAATATTTAATACATATAATACTTCATATTATATTATATTGTATTATATTATATTATATTATATTATATTGTATTATATTATATTATATTATATTATATTGTATTATATTGTATTATATTATATTATATTATATTATATTATATTATATTATATTATATTATATTATATTATATTATATTATATTATATTATATTATATTATATTATATTATATTATATTATATTATATTATATTATATTATATTATATTATATTATATTATATTATATTATATTATATTATATTATATTATATTATATTATATTATATTATATTATATTATATTATATTATATTATATTATATTATATTATATTATATTATATTATATTATATTATATTATATTATATTATATTATATTATATTATATTATATTATATTATATTATATTATATTATATTATATTATATTATATTATATTATATTATATTATATTATATTATATTATATTATATTATATTATATTATATTATATTATATTATATTATATTATATTATATTATATTATATTATATTATGTTATATTATATTAAATTTAAAATATTTAATATACACTTAATATATTTAACATTTAAGAAAAAATTAGCAATGATAATTAAAAAATAGTTCTCTACAATCTGTTGACCAATCGTCTTTTCGGTTCCATTGATTAAACAATAAACCTTCTATCATGATCAAAGCGACTGGTTTCACATTTTTCCTTATAAAATCGTTGAAATTATGAAGAACTGTCTTAATTCAAGCAAAGAATGAATAAAAACCATGAACAACTTTATACTATATTTTACAATACAATTGTATACCAAATTTTTAAAACCAACATTAAAATTTTAAAAACAAAAATTAAATTTTACAAAATTCGGGGACGAGTGTATGCATAAAAAATAAATCTCGCCGGCGATGATTCCACGTCGAAAAATGAAAAACCCGGCAGCGGTTATTTTAACAGCTGATTCGAGAAAATTCGCCGGATTAATTTCCCCGCGAAAGAAAATCGTGAAATTATCGGAATCGCCAATGGAATCCGGGGGGGGGGGGCTGGTCCTTCGGTTTCCGATTCATCGGACGACCGTTTAACAAAATTGTCGGGCTTTTTGTTCGTTTTTAATCGACCGCGGGATTATATCCAGACAGATCAAACATTTGAACGAGGCGAACACGTTTCTAATGAAATTTCGCATCCCGCAAACGGCGCGGCGTCGGCGTCGACGTCGGCGGTGCCGCGAAGCTGCTGGGAACGGTGAACTTTCATCGTAGCTTTTAATGTTTACAGAACTAATAGTTTAACATGCTCCTACCGACGGCGCCGCGGCAGCCGGAATTTTCAGCGCCGCCTGCGAACCCTTCGGGGATCCAATAAAATTTCTCATTTAGCGGGAGCCGCGGTGTTGACTTTCTCCGCAGCTTTCGCTAACGAGAGAGATGCGTCGCTGTCGGGCCTGCCCGGGCCCGGCCCGGCCCGGTTCGACGGTATCGCGGGGGCCAGCAGCAGCACGTCTCCCAGCCGCACCGCCGACCAGAACGACAATTCGCTCGTTAATTAACGGTCAAACAAACTCTGGCTTCGTCTGCCCGTTTCATCCCGGAAAACGGATTCGCCGTCGTATTTCCGGCCGCCGGCATTTCGGCACGGTTGCGCGCAACAATGTCTCCTGTCTTGACACCGTTCGCATTGTCTGGCGAGTCGCATGAGACTCCGGTACGGTTCTTCGTTAACCCATTGACTGCGCCGCACACTCGGATAAAACCATCGATGCATCGATGAATCGAAATAGACGCATAGATATTTTTTTTTGTTAAAATACAGATAGTGCTATTTACATAAATTGTTGATAATACGAGTTAATAAATTGTAACTGATGTATCAATGATTCTGAACTCTTCAAATCTAGTTACGGTTTTGTAGTCGATTTATTCGTTCTTGTCACAGGTGCATAAAATGTGCAGTTCAGTTGTCATTAACTATTTAAGAACAGGACTGATAATATTATAATAAGCGATTATAGTTGACGAATATAAATGAAAGAATTTATATATAATTGTATTAACAATTTGTTAATAAACGACAGGACAAACGCAGTCGAGAAACATTTTTCATTTCATCAATTTCTTCTTTTACTATAACTCTGTATAAAAAGACCATATTAAAAAATCGGTGCATTATTACCAGACCGACGGCTAGATTTCTCTGAATTTAATAAACAATTATAACTGACAGATATAAATTAAAGAATATTTTTGTTAACAAACGACAGAACAAAACGCAGACGAAAATCCCCCTTTCAATTTCTCCAATTTCTTCGTTCACTATAACTCTGTATGAAAAACGCTACATCTGTATTAAAAAGATCGGTGTACAGCCTGAAAACACCGTTACAAACATGCACCCGAAACATCCGATACGATTTTTGATCCCCGTGTGAAAACGGTCCCCGAAAAATCACGTGGTCAAAGGAGAAAAGCGTTCAAAGTGCACCGACGCGACGCGACGCGACGGCAAACGAGACAGCCACGGTTGTGTAGGCGCGTATGCACCGCGAATAATGCATGTTCATGAAGCGTCCTGCATATTTACGAGCGAATGTTCGCCGGGATCCGTGTCACAACTTTACAACACTTTCGGTGTGCCATCCTCGTGCAAAGGGAGCCGTGCGCGGCTCCCTTCGCATAACGTTTTCTGGATCGAAGACCAGTTGCCAAGGTGAATCGGTCTTGCTAATTGAAGGGCTCCTTTGGAAACGTTTATGCGAGGTAGACGGTGGTTATGCGCGTCTGATCATATATCGCTTCTTCCGGCGATTTCGGAATTTCTACGCGTCGCATCCGCTTTCGATTTTTGACTCGGACCTTGCTTTCGTGATGCATCGGATGTTCGATCTTATAACGCATTAAAAGTTTACTTTTTGACACATTTGCTTTCAGAATACGCTCAAATATTGATTTTCTAATATACTCAAATATTGCTTTTATAATACACTGATCAATTTCATTTGTAATATATTCAGAAATTGCTTTTATTATATACTCAGACATTGATTTTATGATATCGGTTTTTTTCAAAATATGTACACCCAAAAATTGATTTTATAATGCATTAAAAATTTGCTTTTATAATACACCCAAAAAGTAGTTTTATAATACGCCTAGAAATTGCTGTTGTAATTATGTATGTATATTATGATATAATATATCAAAAATTTGCTTTTATAATACATTCAAAAATTGCTTTCACAATATACTCAAAAATTGTGCACTCTTATGCAGTCTTATGCACATATCAATAGACTACAGATCTTCCTGCAAAAATGAAAATGCTCCGACACAATTGTACGAAACAGAAACGAAATAAAAATGTATATATATATTTCTTCCTTCAATAAACTTAGTAACTTGAAGAAAGACTAGCAACGTTTTCAACATTTTCGAATTATAATTATATTTATGATATAATTTTTGATGAATAAATACGTATGATGAATAATTATTATGATGAATTTTATGATGAATAATTTTTGGATTAATATTTACATTTTGATATTTCACTCAGTGATTTTTGTCATGAACGCATAAAATTTGCGATCTACTGTTAATTACAATTCTTGGCCAAAAATTGACTGCAGTAGGTCGCACACATACGCAGCGTTGAATTCGCAAGGGAGAATAATCTTTGATTTCGCAAGAGAGAATAATTTTCGATTTCGCAAGAGAGAATGATCTTTAATTTTCGCGAGAAGGTCGCGTCATTTCAATTGATCGCTGGGAACGGCATCGCAACAATTCCGACCGCGAACTTCGGCGATGTCCTTTTACCGCGCGGATTATATCGCGGAAATTAGGTCAATTAAGCGGCAATTACCGCGAGCGCGCTCCAACGGCGACACGTGCGCGAAATCATTAGGATGCTCGGCACCAATAAGAGAAGAAGCGGCGCACGGCGATACTTTTTTCTAAAAAGTTTGCCAGGATTCATAAATTCATACGATTTCCATAGAAATCGAGCGATTTTTATGTTTTCGAGATTGCTAAATTTTGATATATTTAAAAATACTCAAGATTGAAAATGGAAAACCAGACACTACCGTGTTTTTAATTTATCTTTTATGAATGTCAATAATTTTCGATATTTTAGCTGCAATCAGAATATAACATTTAATATGATGCTTTTCATTTCACCCTCTCATTTATTCTCATTTAATCTTACTAAACATTGTTTAAAACGAAATTATAAATGTTCTTATATAAATAAATAAAAATGGATTATATAAAAATATGAAAATGAATCTTATCTCTATGATAAGTTTATTGTGAAACACGGTAAATCTCTCTCTCTCTCTCTAAATAAGTCTTGTATAAAAATAAATATCGTTAAAAATATATTTCATCTCTTAATAATTTTAGTCAAATTCTTCTAATTTTCAATTATTCTGTATTCGAATAATTTTGTATTCGAATAATTCGAAAAATTCTTTATTCGAATAATTTTTTATTTTAATAATTCGACAAACACTTTATACGAATAATTTTGTATTTGATTGATCAGGAAAATTCTGTATTCGAATAATTTGAAAAAGTGATTTCTATCTACATAAATTCTTGTCCGATTAAATATTTATTCGTCAGTGTCGAATGAAATTGTATTCGTTGAGTCTTTATCTTCAATCGGTCGTCCGAATAAAATTTCGCCCAACTCCGTGTCCGGGTCGCTTCTAAAAATAAGGAAGCACAAACAAAATCTGTTCCGATGGAACCGTGTTATTAAAAGTGGCTAATTGCCCCGCTTTATTATTGTCGATCGCGGGCCAAGAATAGGCGAGAGGCTGCCACCGTCGCTTTTTCTTTTCTTTCTCGATTCGGTCGAGCTAATTAATGATCCGAGTGGCTCGGGAGGAGCAGAGGGGCCGAGGGAGGGCCAGTCGCGAGGCACTCGACGCACTCGTTAAAACGCTTTTGTCGCGCGATGCTTGCCCCGCGCAAACGTTTTCTAGAGGGCCCACTTTGAACGTTACTCCTTTCACGTTTCAGTGATCGAGACCCGGCACAATCGCGACTGAGAACCGCCTCCGCAATAGAATTTTCTTTTAATTATATTACTTGCGTGGAGAAGCTAGCCTTTAAGCGGGCCGATGCTCCTCGGTCGATCGTTCCTTTCAGGATCACGTTTCGTTGCTGGAGACTCTGATGTTTCACTTTTCAGTGGCGAATGAATCCGATTATTTTGTTCAAGGTGTTGAAATCGCATTATTTGAAATGTTATTTCAATATTTCAGTGAATTGCAATTGCTTCCTATCACGCGTTATTTTATTTCGTAATTATTACCAATAACTTGTTATTTTATTTCGTAATTATTTTCAATAACGTGTTATTTTATTTCGTAATTATTTGATTTTATCTAGATAAATTTATTTACATATTTTTACTTAAATGTTTAAATATTTTATCTAGAATAATTCTTTATATTCTATCGTTTTTATTCAAATCGATTATTTTCCGTGTGAATTCCTGTATTAATCAAATCTTGTTCGGCTAAAATTCTTATTTGGTTAAATCGTTAATTCAATTCAATAATCTTCGGTGAACTTCAAACACTCGATTCAAAAATTCCTATGCATCTACAAATTAATTTAAGAATTCTTATGTCAAATTATTTATTTTATTCGAGCGAATAATTGAAATCAAAAATAGTTCGAATGAAACAATATTTAAGTAAAAAATTATTTGAAAATAGCTCATTTGAATTGAAAACGAGACAAAAACAGTTCTCTATGTTACCAATCAAATAAAAATAACGAAATATTTTCGGAAATCATCAACTGGTGCAAACAATTATTTGTCATCTCATTTCGAATAAATAGCCGCAGAATGAAAAGAAAGGTTAATGGCGGATCCGCAGGCTAATTGTGTCGTTCCTGGAAGCATAAGCAATCGGGCGTGCCTCGAAGCTGGTCCGCGACGCTCATTTTCCTTCGGCCGCTTATTAATTGCGCCCCCACCCCGACTTTGTTTTTCCTTGGTCGGTGGCGACCGAAGACTTTCTCGATTGGCGCGCGCCTTTCACCCTGTTTCTCCTCTCGTTGTCTGGAGATTAATTAAGGGTAAACACTCGGCTCCCGCTTCCGCGAGCACGGGCGACGTTCGAGTTAAATTTAATTACATTGATGGGGGAGAGGCCGCGCGAGGGGAGGGCTGGTTCTGTTCGGTTCTTTTTTTTTCGTGCCGACGTAGCCGGCAAAGGCAACGATAATGTCGATTACCCGCGCCGCTACGAAGAAAAAGTAAATGAAAGTGGCTGCCGGAATGCATTGTCCTTTGAACGCCGCTGGAAAATGAATGCCGGCTGGCGAGACGGGTTTCGACGGACGTCGGAAATGAAAGGAGTACGCGTCTCATTTAAACACCGATTCGGATCGATCGATTATTAATCGTTTCCCAGACCTTTGCACGTTCATGGCGACGGCGAACTTTTGTTTGACTGCTGACTTCCGAGTATTGTTTCCTCGAAGAAAGTTTATGGAAGTATAGATCAATTCTATTAATTAACTCTCAATACTATAATAACTCTCAATTTTATAGTTTTAAATTCAACCTATAGGTTATTATATTTTATTTATTTTATTTACTTTATTTTATCTTGTTTTATTTATTTCATTGCATCTTATTTTATTTATTCTATTTCCTCTTATTTTATTTATTCTATTTTCTCTTATTTTATTTATTCTATTTCCTCTTATTTTATTTATTCTATTTCCTCTTATTTTATTTATTCTATTTCCTCTTATTTTATTTATTCTATTTTCTCTTATTTTATTTATTCTATTTCCTCTTATTTTATTTATTCTATTTTCTCTTATTTTATTTATTCTATTTTATCTTATTCTATTAAAACGATTCAGTGATAAATCAATTGCTGAAGAAACGAAAGATAAATGAAAGACGATTAATCAATTAAAACAAGGATCTCCGATCTTTTTGGCGGCGGTCGGGTTCTCGCGGTTGCACAACGAATTTCCATTTCCCCGCGATCTATTTCGATCGCGTCGAGTTATTTCGAATCGTTCATAAATGATTCATGCTCGCCTGTATTAATATCGTCGAAAGGCAGGAGAAAACGAGAAGAACCGACGAGGGAAGAGAAAATAATAATAAAAAAAAAGGCGAGAGAAACGGCGGACTGGTTCCTCCGCATTCGGTGTTTATCTATAAAACGAGTCCCGATCGTCGGCGGAACACCTCGGCCGGCCGACGATACTCGAGACGGCGAGAACAAAAGATGCAATTGGCCACGTCGGCATCCTCCCGTCGAATTCCCATGCATATGGATTAAGACGCTCCACATCTCGCCGAGCCAAGGTGCAGGATACGTAATCCTGCCGGCGCGCAAGCAAATCATGTTTATTCAGGAACGTATACATAGTAATCGAGGGGAGAGTCGGTCCTCTTTCCCTCTTTCTCTCTCTCTCTCTCTCTCTCTCTCTCTCTCTCTCTCTCGCATACACACTCACTCTTTATGTGGGTTTTGTCTGTGTTCCTGTCACTCTGTCGGGGATGAGACCTCGAATATTCACTTACAGTTCGATGATGAGCCTCAAGGTCGATGATTGCCACTTTCAAGCTGCGCCGAAGTTTCGCAACTTCGATGCTGCGACAATATTTTCTTATTCGTCGCGGTGGGCCGAATCGTGTTTTATTTTTAGATTCGACGAAGATGCTTTTAATTTCATGTCTGCACTACAGTCAGAGTTGGGCTAATTGAATTACGCAAGTAAATTAGAATGTAATTCATAAATGAGTTACGTTGTATTTAATTACATTGTATTTGAATTACTTCGCAATTCGCAATTGAATTACATTGTATTCAATTACATTGCATTGTAGTTCACAATTGAGTTACATTGTGTTCAATTACATTGCATTTGAATTGCATTGTAATTCATAATTGAGTTACATTGTATTTGAAGTACATTATAATCCATCAATGAATTACACTGTATTTCAATTACATTGTAATTCATAATTGAGTTACATTGTATTTGAATTACATCGTAATTCATAATTGAGTTACATTGTATTTGAATTACACTGTAATTCATAATTGAGTTACATTGTATTTGAATTACATCGTAATTCATAATTGAGTTACATTGTATTTGAATTACATCGTAATTCATAATTGAGTTACATTGTATTTGAATTACATTTTAACTCAATGAAGTAATTCAAACCTTTGAGTTAATTCAATTACTAATTATTTTGATCACGAGTGTAATTGAAATACAATGCAATTCAAATACAATGTAATTGAATTACTTTGTAATTTAATTCAATGGCGGTCTGAACTACGAGTTACAGTGTAATTCAATTACTTTGTAACTATAATCCCTTGAGTAATTCGATCGTAATTCTGCGCAACTCTGATTAGAATGAGGATTTTCATGCAGAATAGAAATTGTTTCTATTACTTGCACGGTGTGTAGATGTGATATGTACAATATGTACACACGTATATGTACTATCTTAATGATTTCAACCAATTGATAGTTAATACAACGGTTCACCGCGACAATGCTTCTCCGGGCGTTAATTTACAAGTGGAAAATGAATTTGCAAACGAATTGATAATCCGGGACGATTTTGTTTGTCGACGGAGTGTGTAGTTGAATTAAACAGTGTTTTCCCGGGCATCTGGTTTTATGAAATGATGGTGTATTTGCATTTATATTGCAGCCGAACGAAACGGTACGCGAAAATTGTTCCCGACGTTCTCGTCGACGACGACGAAAAAAAAAAATGAATCACGAATTCCACTTCGTATAATTCACGATAACCTCGGAGCATCGATAAAAGGCCCCGTAAAAGGGAGATATTTCGGCTAATTAATTATGACTCCGTCCGAATCCTGTGACGTCTGTGTACGAAACACTTGTTTTTTTTATGCAACGCGGAACGGAGTAATTATATTCCGAACGGCTATCTTCGTCGCACGATATACACGTTAAACGCGGCGCATGCATCGAGAATAAAAATAGAACGGCTAATCGGCTGGTAAACATGTGTCCGATAAACTAATCGTTTTTCGAAATGAAAAATTAAAAACACTCTCGTTCGTCGCGTTCGACGCATTTTCGACACGTTTGCATGCATTATTCGGTCCGTGCCGTTTTTGCACGTTGGTGACGAGATTTAGTATTCGGGCAAAATATTGTTCGGAAAGAAAATAATAAATAACTATTTTAAACGGAAATAATAAACGACGTACTGGAATTAAGAGATATCTATTTGAAGCGAAATTAAGAAACAACTACTTGACATTAAAACAGGAAATAACAACTTAAAATTAGAATATTCATTGAAATTAAAATGGGAAATAATTCATTGAAATTAAAATAAGAAATAATTCATTGAAATTAAAATAAGAAATAATTCACTGAAATCGAAATAGTTAATAACTAATTGAACAGTATAGATATAACTGTTCGAAATGAAAATAGAAAATAACTACTTGATATGAAAACAAGAAATAACTATTTTAAATGAAAATAAGAAGTACCTCTTTAAAACGAAGATAAGAAATAACTATTTAAAATTGTAGTTAGAAATAATTCATTTCGAAGGATTCTTTTCAATGTCGTTGCTTCAAAGCGAAGATAATATTTATCCATTTAAAGTACCAGCAATTTCAAATAATTAATGACCTTTTCATTATCTCATTTTAATAATCATCGTCTCATTTTTAATAATCGTCAAGATAAAATGCAACAATAAGATTTTATTCGAAGAAACTTTGATTAGTACTTTTATTAGAAACTTTTATCAGTACTTTTAGTAAAAACTTTGATTAGTACTTTTATTATAAACTTTTATCAGTACTTTTAGTAAAAACTTTGATTAGTACTTTTATTAGAAACTTTTATCAGTACTTTTAGTAAAAGCTTTGATTAGTACTTTTATTAGAAACTTTGATTACTAATCTCAAAACGCCTGGAAACTAAGGAAGTTTGTCGAACCAGGGATAATTAATTAATTCCGTACAATCAAATTCATTATTCCTGCCGTCCAATCTGAAATTTAACGAACTTCCATCACTTCGTAATTGTACAACTATGAAATAACGAACGTTCTTTTTATCATTGATAGAACGAGCCGTGCAACTTTCCTGGCACTGTCACTCAGGAAGTCATTAGTCATTAATAGACTGCGGATCTATTAGCAAAATCATTTTCTGCATCAATAGCACGGAATGAGAATTCAATGGAAGTTTATTTCAGACGACCGAGCTATCAGTTCGTTCATTACAGCCAGCATAAATCATTCGGATGGCTGCTGTCGCGGTTTTTCCAAGATCGAATGCAAATAGTGCTGACTACGCAGTTCGCTGGTTTGCTTCCCGATTCACTTCAATGTTAGCCGGTGTTCGATAACTAATTTTTCTGTCTCATTCGTCGAAACCTGTTTACGCGAAAATGCCAGCGCGCATTAAGCTACGGTAGAATACATTTACTAATAGATTACACACAAATGATATAATGCTTGCGAGCATAATAATTTCTCGAACTGCAACTAGAAGTTGCACTTATACTGATTTTTATGCGTTGGATCGGCTATGGAATTTGGGATTTACTTGTCTATCTGAAAATAAACGTGAAAACAAATTCGACATACTCCAAAATATAATTGGATCGCGGCTTTTATGCAATTATGGCAAAAATAAGTGGTCGAGATATAAAATTGTGCGGACATAGAATTTAATGATTTAATTGTGCTGCTTCGAACTTATCAAAATTATTAGAAGAAACAATTTTAATTTAATTTCTGTTTCTTACAATCATCTTTGAAAATAGTTATTTATGTTGGTGGTCAAGACAATTATTAATTGAAGAAGTATCTTCTTAGTGTGTACTGGAAATAATTATTTGAAATTGTATTTGTTGTGTCTGAACTTCTATTAATTATTTATAATTCGATTTTTCTCGATTAATATATCCGAGAGAAAATAAACCTATGGGAAAAGTACGAACAGAAATTGTGTTTGAAAAATAAGCTTTTCCTATATCTCTCTTAATTAATGAATATAATTGGAACATTTAACATCTGCTTGCTTTTAACAATGTACATGTCTCAGATAATACGTATCTCATTTGCAAACACGCATGCCAAGACACTCGCAGTTGCATGGTCGGCACAAAATTTCATGGAAATAATAATAATCAAGTGTCTCATTTCACGAACAATAAAGAAAATATTTATTTCAATTAAGTATTTAAGGTTCATATTGTGAATTGTAATACTTATCACATATCTGTAAAATCAATGAAGTATTTCTACTGGTATTTCATTTAATACAGAAATAAGAAGTAACTCTCTTTCAAATTAAAACAGTAAATAGCTACATTAAATTAAAATAAGAGATAACTATTTAAAATGAAAATATATATATAAAAAAAAAGAAATAACTTTCTCACAAATGAATATAATACTTAAATAGTTGAAATTAAGATAAGAAATAGCTCTCTGAAAATAAATTAAATTAAATTTCAACTAGTATTTCTCATTTGACACAGAAATAAATTCCTACGTCGTATAAAGCGTATTAAAAATTATAATATTATTAAAATATCTAATAATTTATATAAAATATGTTAAATTATAATATATAATATTTAAATTATAATATTAGCAAATATTTGTATTTCTTAGTTGAAATAATTTCCCAGTCGAAGGCAGTAACCATTTAATTCGACTTGGCCAGCGTCTTGGCCACTGGTCGAATCGCCTTGGGACACCAGGTACGCCGGTGTCCGTGCAATATTTAAGTAGCACGATGCATATTTATGTCGAAACGGGGCAAGGAACGAAAGACAAACGGAACAGATTGGTTTCCGACAGCGACGGGGTGGCAGCTGCGAGAGACCGGCCGCTCCGAGGCCTGGGTTTGTCACAGGAGGCAGGAAACGCTCGCACCCGTTAATAACCCAATTAAAATGGACAGGAAACATACCCCCGCGCCGTCTGACCGGCCCGTCCCGGCTCGGCCCGGCCCGACCCGGCCCGGCCCGATGCCACCCGACGCGACGGACGCGCCGACAGCGTTACTATTATCGCCGCTATTACTGCCACTACAGGTGTTGCCGTATCGAAAGAGACATGCTGGCTGTCTCATCGACGGCTATTGACAGAGACCACTGATAGAAAGCTTTCGACACAATGCGCTCGACCCCTTTTCCTCCGAGCGATCGATGTTGCTTCGTTTCATTCGGTCTATCGACGGATCGAGCCGTTTTAACGACGACGCCAGTCGTGTAATAAATTGTCTCGCAGCGTTACTCACAGAGCTGGCCGAAATGTTTATCCAAATAAAAATCTCGAATGACGAATGAATGATAAAAAAAGGAAATTATATTCGTTACTCGAAAATTCGAATAAAAGAATTGTATTGGTTGCTCGAAGATACGAGTAAAACTATTCTATCCGCTATTCGAGGATTCGAATTAAAAAGATATTTTTATTCGACCAGTATTGGATAAATAATTTCGTTCGACGGGAATTTATCCGATACTGGCAGTGAAGATGGAAGAATTCGACGTTTGCATAGAAAAAGTAAAAGAGTCCAAGTTCTCTTTAATTTTTTTTATTATTATTATTATTATTATTATTATTATTATTATTATTATTATTATTATTCTGTTTATAATCAATTTTCGTTGATAAAATAAGAAAATGCATATTATTATTATGAAAACGCATAAAATGTCTTCTCCGGAATGACTTGTTAATTTAAAAAGCAAGTAATTTTGAGCCCTCCGGTAGAACTAAGTATACGTCAATCGTCTCGATGGTTGGAGTGTTAATCAATTACAGGGTGGGAGCCCATCTCGCGGTCATAAATCCTCGATTAATATCGGGCAAGTATTAAACCGCATCGTCAAAGCAAAGGGCGAACTATCGGCAAGTGTGATCGTTCGATCGACGCCGTGCCGTGGCGAGTGAAGTGTAGTTTCAAGATCGAACTCGGCTTGTTCGTGAACGATCGTGTAACAGCTGTAACGACCAATTTTCCCCGGCTAGCCTGACCCGGGTAATTACGCTCGATTACCTTTCCCTGCGGAATAAACAATAATCCGGGACCCGGAGCCTCCGTGCACCTGCGATTCGTTCCTCTTACCTGAAACAGAGAAACGGATCATTTAGTATACCCGATCTAATCGTCGGAAATGATGGGGTTCGGGAAACGGTATTGAAAAAAGGCTGGCGAATCGTTTCGAATTGTTTCGCGTCGTTTTAACGACGGTTTTCTATCGAATACGCGGCAGTAATTGGATTTTTGATGCATTCGTGTAGACCGAATGCAAAATGGTAGAATCGTTTAAACAATTTGAAAGTATTGTTGCATCGACAAGCTAAAATTATTAAGAAAAGGAACAAATATGTCTGTGCGGTTCCTATTTCTTGTAATTAATGAAGTATAAAAAGCGAGCGATGTCGAACTTCGAATAATAACTTTCTCTTGTTATTTATTTCAACGTTAATATAATATGTAACTCGAGAATTCGAACGACAGCATGAATATTGCACGAAGAAAATTATTTCCAACTTTGTGTGTGTTTCATTACTTCGTTATTTACAACTATGTTGAATTGTTTAGTTATTTTCAACTTTGTCTAATTATTTCGTTATTTTCAATTGTGTTGAATTATCCAGTTATTTCCAAGTTTGTTTAATTACTTCGTTATTTACATCTCTGTTGAATTAGTTAGTTAGTTTTCAACTTTGTTTAATTATTTTAGTTATTTTCAACTTCGTCCAATTAGTTAGTTATTTTCAACTTTGTTCAGTTAGTTCGCTATTTTCAACTTTATTTAATTAGTTAGTTATTTTAGACTTCTTTTAATTGTTTAGTTATTTTCAACTTTATTTAATTATTTAGTTTTCAATGCCCATTCTTTCGATGATATTGTACCAATTTACAATTCCATGTCCAAGTTTTTTATAATAAAGTATAATAACAATGACAGAGGTTCGTGTGTTTTTGCTAACAAAGTAGCAATGTACAGTTACATGTTTTTTTAGCTAATAAAGCAGCAACAATCTAGAATTTCATATTCATTTTTTGGATAACAAAGAAGCAATCTACTATTTTTGTTCCTTTTTGCTTCAATTTTTTTCCTACAATTCCATGTTCCTTTTTGGATAACAAAGTAACAGTCTACAATTTCATATTCATTTTTTGGATAACAAAGCAACAGTTCACAATTTCATATTCATTTCATGGCTGAAAAATCTACAATTTACAATTTCATATTCATCTTTTGGATGACAAAGCAACAAAGTGCACTTCCATATCCTTCTTTGGATAACAAAGCAACAATCTACAATTTCATATCCCTTTATTTGAATAATAAAGCAGCAATCTACAATTTTGTATTCATTTTTTGGATAGCAAAGCAACAGTCTATAATTCCATGTTCCTTTTTGGATAACAAAGTAACAGTCTACAATTTCATATTCATTTTTTGGATAACAAAGCAGCAGTTCACAATTTCATATTCATTTCATGGCTAAAAAATCTACAATTTACAATTTCATATTCATCTTTTGGATGACAAAGCAACAAAGTGCACTTCCATATCCTTTTTTGGATAACAAAGCAACAATCTACAATTTCATATTCATTTTTTGAATAATAAAGCAGCAATCTACAATTTTATATTCATTTTTTGGATAGCAAAGCAACAGTCTACAATTCCATATTCCTTTTTAGATAACAAAGCAACAATCTACAATTTCATATTCATTTTTTGGATAACGAAGCAGCAGTCTACAATTTCATATCCTTTCTTGGATAACAAAGCAATAATCTACAATTTCACATTCATTTGTTAGATAGCAAAACAATATACAAATCACAGCCTACAGTTTCGTGCCCATTTTTGGACATCCAAGCCCCAATATTACAATTCCCAGCCCCTTTTCGCATAACAAAACAGCGGCCTACAGTTCCACGTTGCTCGTTAGACCACCACTGCGTCAATTTACCGCCAATACCCCCTCAAAAAAGAAAAATCCTTGCAGCAATTAAAATTCTTCCTTTATAACAAAAAAAAAAAAACACTTTGAATCAACGCTCTTCGAATTTCCCAGCAGAGCCTCGCGACGCTGGTCGCCCCGGCTTCCTCCGCAAAGCAGCAAGTATTTTGCACCCTGTCCGAAAGCGGGGTAAAAAAGGAAAAAAGACCGGGCATAGTTCGCGTTCCCTCGACCGCGTGCGTGCGACCGGCGCGGCGATAAGTTAGCGCGGCGATTGGCGCACGTGGAAAGAGAGTGAAAGGTTGCACGCGGCGGTGAAGGGTGTTCCGAGCGAAGAAGGAGGCGAAAGAGAGCGCCGCGGCGGCGCGGCCAGGTTTGAAAAGAAAGAGGTGTATCGGTGCAGTTGCACTCATTTACTTTCCCCGGGCACATGAGTCACACATGAAAGGGCCTAATCTCACGCGATCGGCTCGTGTCCGGCGACCCCCGATCGCTTCGCGAATCCTCGTGCAACCCCGTGCAACGACGACGTCGTCGACGACGACGACGACGCCGCGTTGCTGTTTTACATTTTTTTTCCTTCCGAATATTACGGTTTCGTTTGGCAGAGCTAATCGGCAACGGCGATCTCTTCCTGGCCCGACGATTATTTATTTCTGAAAGACTCCGACCCCTTCCGAGTCGCGGAACACGCGCCGCAACCCTTCGCCGAACGACGCCGCGCCGGCTACCTGTCTGTTTAATTATTTCTTCGCCCGGCTTAATGGACAAACACGCCCGCCGCGCGTCATTACGCCTAGTTGCTGTTGGATTGGTTGTTAGCGCCTGCTCCGCCACCGGCAGCTAGTCTCGCGAGCGATTATGCGTGTCGTTCGCTGCCGCGAGATATCGCGCGAACCGGTTCCCTAGACCTTTCGTCCGATCCTTGGCTCGCTTGCTGGAAATTGTGGGTGGCTGCCGTGCAGTTCGTTGCTCGATTGATTATTATGGTTCCCATGGGTTGGGGAAAAGACGATTTTTGATATAGTAAATAGACTAGGAATATTTTTATCTTCTCGCGCGATACAGAATTTGGCAGTTCAACTTTTTCTTGGAATCATAATTATGTGCATATAGAAGCAGCATTTCGAATATAATAGAACCTCGATTATTTGGTCTTTCAAGGATAAATTCATCTGTTTTTTTCTTTTTTTTTTTAAATGCTTTGGATTTGTAAGCAGATCAATCTGAGGGGATTTATATAGAAAACAATTTATTGTACAAATCAATAAAGACCAAAAAATGACTGATTTTCCATTTTTGCATTTATAATTTCTGGTACTATACAAATATTTATCTTTGAAATTTTTACGCGAACTTTTTCATTGAAGCACATATTATAATAAAAGTCGTAGGAAGTTTAAATAAATCATCGAATATTTCACGGAATAGTATTTGGAATATAATGGTATTCTAACGAATGATAGTATTGCAAGTAAAAGTTTTAATTTCAAAGTTTTCTATTGCAAGTTTTTATTTTTTAACGTTTTATTGTACCATGTGCCTGCTTTAATCGATAATACACAGACTGGAGTCTGGAGTCTGGAGACTGGAGTCTGTGTAATAATGCAAAAATACTATTGCATTATTATCGACTCAGTAAAACAATTAAAGGAAGATAAAAATGTCTATCTAAATAATGCGCACAATTTTATCGTGCATAAAAATTCTTTGTGCTCTCTCATGCTACCATCACATAGTTAAGATTTAATGTTTAATAATAGTATAATATTGAACTCGTGTGTTATATAAATTATAGTATTTTATTTGAGTTAAATTAATTGCATTTCATTCTATTTCTTATTCTATCCTATTTTCTTTTCTTTTCTTGATTTATTTCATCTATTTTATTGCATCACTTTTAATCCGTAAGGGAACCGGTACAGTTCATCAATCAGCAAAGATTTAATGAAGCCGTAGTAGAAAATTTCGACCATAAATTTTGTTTCGACGATGTTCAAGAAAATTAGGTGTTACGTTCGACTGCGCGGCGTCTTTCGGCGTGCTTAA
>NC_135014.1:21525220-21547720 GCF_051020955.1 Megalopta genalis
AAATAGAAACATATAAATATGATATTTTGTTGAGTTTTATATAGCAATAATAGAATATAGAAATATACGAATATGATATTTTGTTAATATATTTATATTAGAGATAATAGAAAAAAAAAATATATATAGAAATATGATCTTTTTTTTAGTTTTACATTAGAAATAACAGAAAATAGAAATGTACAAATATGACATTTCATTAATATCTTTATACTAGAAATAACAGAAAACAGAAATATACAGAAACATGATGTTTTTTAAGTTTGACATTAAAAATGATGGAAAATCGAAATAAACAAACATGATGTTCAGTTAACTTTTAACATTATAACTAATATAAAATAAAAAAATACGCAAATATGAAATATTGTTAAGTTATTGTTCACATATCGCTAAAAACGCATAAGTTACTTCTAGCCTCCAATTATGCACGCCATTGTGTGCTCGAACAACGAAGCTAATCTGAAAAATGTCTCACGCAATCGTTCGTACAATGCGTCAGAAATGGCACAAGAAGAAGCTAAAAGCCGTCTTGTTCAGTTTCTAGTGTTCCATCGTTGATTCAGGAACATTTCGTAGTCCGTCAGCGTCGAAGTGGCCGTCGTGAACGCGGACCGCGGGCGTTAGTCACTCTGTTGATAATTCGTCCGGCGATATTTTTAGGCGAATCGCGAGAGTCGATCCTCTTCGGCGCCGGTGGCACTGACAGTGGTGTAACAGGGACAACGATAGCCGGTTCGACGTCGAAACGAAAATAAATCGCTGGATGGCCTGTGAAGGCTCGCGTGTCGAGGGCCACGGGGCCCCGTGGAATTTCGTGGCGCACGTGTGCAAACAACGCGAGGCCAAAAGATCGTTATTGTTCCGCCGCGCGAGAATCCGCGATCGTTTTGCTCGCTGGCAATTTCCCGAACAATGCCGTCCTTATTTTCCGAAGGATTCCCCATCGCGGCCGACGTAAATGACTGTTGTAAATGGCCGCGGCTCCGCGCAGATGGTTACACGTTAATCGAAAGATTTAAGCCGGGCAGAATTTATGCGCCGAATAACGCACGCGTTGTCGGAATAAAATAGCGCCGACTCTGTTCCACGGATTTGCAGCGATCGAGCCTCGCGCAGGAATTTATCCGCGGATCTAGCCGCGATTTTCTCGTTGCTGCTCGGGCGAACATTTCTTTCGACGTTGATTTAACGGAATTGATTACACAGCGAAAATATTTATTCGATTTTTTATACACTGTTCGAAACGATCGTAGCGTGCAGAAATTTTGGATGAAAATTGACCAACTTCGATCGACGATAATTCCGCGAAGAATCATCGTACGGCGATGATTATTTTTCTAAATTAAAGCTTGAAATCTCTACTTCAAGATCGTATTTTCTAGACTTTAAGTTTGACGCGATCTTATTACTGTAACTCTTTGAATGCGAGGCCACGTTTGTCATTTTATAAGTTGGCAAGTTCGACGAAATGCGCGGACTTTGTCAAATTTTACACAAAGATGCCGTTTACTGTCGAACAAAATTCGATACTTCCCCTTTAATTTGAAACAAGAGGGACGTCGCTGCGATTTTTTTTCGCAAAGTTACAGCACTTTGAAGTAACCCTTTCAGCAATTTTTACATACGACAAACATGGCCTCGCATTTAATTACAGTGATGAGAGTGCAATCGATTTAAAATCGAAAAATATGTTCTTAAATTAGAGGTTTCAAGCTTTAATTCAAAAAAAGTATCATCACCCTACGATAATTTTCAGCGAAGTTATCGTCGATGGAAGCTGGCCAATTCCTGTCAAAGATTTTCCTATAATATTTTTCTGCGGTACAACTTCCAAATTTTCAACAATAAGAATCGTAAAAAAATTCGCGAGTGCAACTTAAACACACGCAACCAAGCCGGCAAAGTTTCGCGCAAACGCCGCGATAGACGCGGAATTTAAATGAACGTCAATACCCAGTCGATTATTCATCGAGAGATCCGGGATGAGTCAACAATCTCGATAAGGTGACAATAAATTCGAGCCCGCTGACGATAAATAAACGCAGCAACGTCCGGAGCAATTACGGGCGACCACCGAGCACAATACAGAGAAGTAATTGGCATCTGGGAGCAATTGTCTGGCAGCGAGAGCGAACGCGGCGCGAAAGAAAATACACCTGTCCCATAACGAGCAAGACCGTCAAATTACAAGACCGCCTCTCTGACAGAGGTTACATCCTGGCGGCCGGCGGGGGAAAAAACGAGAGAGGAATATCAGGGCCGTATTTCGGGCAAAAAGCCCAAGATTATCGAATAGAGAGAACGGTCGCAGGAGGGTCCGCCGGGGCTGTGACAGGCCGCAAAAAAAGGCCAACTGTTTCTTTGAAGACGAATCGTTCGAGACACTTGTCGAGCAGAGCGGCCCTCTCTCCCGCGAGATTAAACCTTGCCACGGCCTCCGCCTTCTCTTCTTGTCCCGTCGACGCCTCGTTCCGAATAAAGGGAGGGAAACTCGTCCCCGCCTGCGATAATGGTCCGGCGCATCTCGCCGATAAATCTCATTGTATTAAGGCCTGCCGCACGGCCGAAGTGTCTTCAACCCTCCGCGACCTTCTCCTTTAGTACGTGTGTCTCTCAAGGTGCGCCTTCCCAGCCCAGCTCTGGTACGCCCGAGTCCGCTCCGGTCCGCTCGAGTTGTCGCACATATGTTACGCTCGCAGCCAACTTTGTCGTTATCGCTGATCGTCCGATTTATCGGGGGCTACCGGTCTACGTGACTCTTGCCTGGACCGTGCGAGACACTTTTAGTTTGGGAACTCGCAAATTCTGCGCTCGAACTTTCGACGCGCGTTCGATGCGATTTGGTAGAATTTTCTTTGGATTTGATTAAATCGAGCTTGTCTGTGGAAGAGGGTTATTTCGAAGATTAACGACAAGGTTGTGTCGAAGGTTGAGGCAATGCTCTTAGCCATTTTTATAGATCTATTTAAATTTAATCTTGTTATCACAATTATTATTAGAGTTATTTATTATTATTAATAATTATTATTATTATTATCAATTTTTATATAAACAATATTTTATTTTAATTTATATATATAATATCACAATTATTATGAGAAAAGTGCATAGCTGCAATTTGGAACAGTAGGAATATTAAAAGGATTGATGCGTGGACAGTGGATGTTTTTAACTAAATTCGTGCACATATTTTCATTTAATCTTGTTATTATGATTATTATTAGACTATGGATGTTGTGCACTTGTGAGAAAAGTGCATAGCTGCAATTTGAAACAGTAGGAATATCAAAAGAATTAATACGTGGACAGTGGATGTTTTTAACTAATTTTGTGAACATATTTTCATTTAATCTTGTTGTCACAATTATTATTAAACTCTCGATTTTATGCACTTGTGAGAAAAGTGCATAGCTGCAATTTGAAAGAGTAGGAGTATTAGAAAAATTGATGCGTGGACAGTAGGTGCTTTGCTATTGTAATTATTATTAGACTGCGGATTTTATGCATTTATGAGAAAAGTGCATAGCTGCAATTCCAAAATGCAAGAATATTTAAAGAATTGATGCATCGACAATGTATGCTCTTAGCTATTTTTATAAATATACTTAAATTTAATCTTGTAATCATAGTTATCATTAGACTCTAGATGTTATGCATTTATGGGAAAAGTGCATACCTGCAATTCGAAACAGTAAGAATATTAGATGCTTTATTCAGTGAAGGAAAAGGATAGTAGATTAAGTTAAGGACAGACTAAAACACTAAACGAAATATGAAAGACTGAATTTTCATGAATGAAATACAATGTGATAAATAAATCACGCCACTTAAAAAATGTCGACCCGATGAAAAAACGGAATAATTGATTAAATTAAGAAGAAACTGCGAAGCTAAATATTCAAACAATGAAAGGTTGAATTTTCGTGGATAAAATACAGCGTGACAAACGAGTACAATGTGATAAATGAAGTCGCTCGCAAAATATTGCCGCAGTAAAAAATAAAAGAATAAACAATTGAATTTTATAGGGTGGTGACGAACAAATGCGCCAGTAAAACGAATAAAAGTACGGATCGTAAGTTAAGACAAGGATGAAAAATTTTACGAAAAACGAATTATCCATATTTTATCCACGGATAAAATACCGGATGACAAAAAAAAGTGAAGTCACTAAAAATACGTCGACGCGACTGAAATACAAAATAATCGGCCGTGTTAAGGAGAAACCGAAAAGCCGAATATCCAAACAATAAAAGGTAGAATTTTCATGCATGAAATACAGAATAACAAATAAATTAAATCGCATGCAAATTGTTGACGGACTGAAAAGAGAGCGCAATCGACTGAATTAAAAAGAGAATGTAAAGTCAAATATCGAAAAAAAAAACAAAAAAAAACAGAAGATTGAATTTTATAGGGTGGCGAATAAATGAACCGGTAAAACGAATGAAGAATGGATTATAAGTTGCGACAAGGGTGAAAAATTGTACGAAAAATGAAAGTTGGAATCTCCATCGATAAAATACCGGGTGACAAATAAATGAAGTCGCTTTCTCCGGAGGACGACATTCGTATTCGGAACGGTAGCCGAGGGAAGATAAACGACGGATCTATATTATAGGAACATGGTTTATGTACACGAGGAATCTGTCCCATGTGGACAGAAGGAATTTTTTTCGTTTCCCGCGACGGGGAACCCAACGATTTTCCTCGGGTAGAAAAGTTTCAGCATGCTGAGAGCGTCTCGAGGGGTTCCGCCGGTGCCAGAAACTCCGCCGTTTCTCCCTAAACAATTGATACATCGGAAGGGAAGCCACCCCTCTTTTTAAACTTCCCTTTAATACGACTGACCGCGTTCAGGACACGACGCGGAGAAACCCTGTGAATCACCGGGACCTTCGATTTTCCGAGGGTGCTGAGGGATCATCCTGATATTTCGCATATTTGAACTGCGAATCTTGGGGTAGCACGTTCCTCGGACCTCTTCTTTCTACGTTCGTGTTTTTTTTTTGTCTCCTAACTTTGACACGCGAATATAGAGATCAATGTCGGATTCTATCGAATTCAGAGCTATTTATGTCACAGTTATTGATTTTAGCGTGATTTTATATGCATTTAGTGTAATACTTTTTCACGTAGAATTCGGAAAGAAATGTTAACTATTCCATTTAAAAAATTGAAGACCTTTATATCTTGATGGCAAAAACAAAATAACGTAAAACTGATTACAATTCTATACATCCACCTGGAAGCCATAGCAACTTCTATTTGAGAGAGAGAGAGAGAGAGAGAGAGAGAGAGAGAGAGAGAGAAACAATTTTTCATATGACAAATATTTTTTTAGTTATTTGAGGTCGTCATATTACTTTTTATTATATTATTACATTATATTATTTTATTACATTATTATATTATTTTATTTTATTGTATTATTATATTACATTATTATATTATTTTATTTTATTGTATTATTATATTACATTATTTTATTATATTATTTATTTTTTCTTACTTATTTTATTATATTATTATATTTTATACATTTCATTACATTATATTAATATAATACTGTATTCGTTGGACTGTTCAATATCTAGTGTTCATGCTATTAATCGATTTAATGCTTCTATTGCATTAAATGTGTTTAGTTATTAATGTACAGATCAATGTCGGATTATATCGAATTTAAATGAGTCTATAATTACTAGACTGTGGATTTTATGCATTCATGAGAAAATTGGGTACTGATAATTTCGATTATACAGATTAAAGGAATTTGAAAATGTCAATCTATTATTTTTAATCTATCAAAAGGATTAATGAAAGTATGAGCATTGCCGGTCACAGTTTCTGTTTCTCGCAATTCATGCAGACAATTTTTATTAGCCATGAAAATAATTACCGTTGTTAGCTGAAATGTGATTTTATGTGTAATCGTCGTCGTTATCAATACTGTACTCATTAGACTGTTCAATATTTTGTATTGTACTAAATAATCCTTGTATCGTATTAAATGTATTTAATTATGAATATAGAGATCAATGTCGATTTATATCGAATATAAATTAATTTATATTACAGTTGTTAGCTGATTCATGATTTTACGGGTAATCGTCGGTCTTTGTTATCAATATTGTTGTATTCGTTCGTCGACGTTCAATATCTTGTGTTTACGCTATTAACCGTTTGCCTGGTATTGCATTAAATATATTTAATTGTGAATACAGAGATCAACGTCGAATTTCGCTGAATTTAAATCAATTTATATTACAATTGTTATCCGAAATATGATTTCATGTAATTGTGTAATCGTCGTTTTCCTTATTAATATTTGCATCCGTTGGACTGTTCATTATTTTGTGTTTACACTATTAATCGACTTCCTTGAATTGTGTTAAATGTGTGCGCATAATTAAACTGCGCGAATTCCGGCAACAATGAGTGGCCAAATTGTTCAATTCAAGTAAGAAACCTCAAATTTTCAAAGTTTAATCGACAGAACTGAATGTCTTCGTTGTAATGAGCGCTATTTATTAAATTATATTGTAATGAATTTATCATGCAACTTTAAAATTTATAAATGACATTATAAAAGTATACAACGAAATTTATAAATTTTACATTAATTTGTTATAGAAATTATACATTCGTATGAAATCGTATAGAAACATAAATTAATGGAATAGAAATTAAATTAAATTAAATTAAAAATTAAGAGAATATAGAAATAATCAAATTAAGTAATGATCGGAAATTTTCGAAAATGCTTACACACACACATTCGTGTAACTTTAATTCTACTTGATTGAAGAGAATTTAATATAACTTTGTTCAAAGCTGTCAACGTTTGTTCAGAATTGACAAATAATTCGAAGGAATAACTTCTGCATGATTATGTTACGTTAGATTTTTATTTAACTAGAACTTAAAGGGTGCTGAACCTCGTCCACGTGAAACAGGGTTATATCGATGTTCTAGTTAACGTTGCGATCAAAAAATCAGTCAGCTGGAACTAATTTGCTCGGGGGATGATTCAGTCCGAGGGGCGTGTTATTTGTGTAATTTTTCGTGCTAATATTAGACGCGGTCGCGCCATTATACATTACAGTTCGAAAATAAATGAAAGACTAGCTAAATTAAAAGATATTGGCTAAATAAAAATTGTCTGCACTAGTTGCAAGGTATAGGTAATATACTAATAATTGTAGTATATAGGTAGTATACTAATAATTATGGGTGTCCCATAATTATGTCATCACTCTGAAAGGGGTGATTCTTGAGGTTATTTGAGGTAACTTTTTCCTTAGCGAAAACGCAATCCGCGGCTTCGTTTACGAATTATTAACGAAAAACACTGACCAATTGTGGAGTGGGTGCGGCCGGCGCTCCGCCCTTGCGGCCAATGCCGCGCCACGCCGGCCGTCTGACGCAGCGGCGGTGGTCGCGAGGGCGGGGAGTCCAGTCGTACGCGATCTGTCATTGGTCAGTGTTTTTCGTTAATAATTCGTAAACGAAGCCGCGGATTGCGTTTTCGCAAAGGAAAAAGTTACTTCAAATGATCTGAGGAATTTCCTTTAAGGAATTGAAAATAGTGCAATCGTATTTCTCAATTTCTTAAATATTTTTACTGTGATCCATTTGATCTATTCATTTTCCCCATAAATGCGCAAGATTTGCAGTCTAATTGCACAGAACGAAAACACAGAAATCGAACCGATTGTTGCACTTGCTGCATAATTGCAATGATCGTATTTCAAGAAATGAAGAATCAAATAAGTTGATAAAATAAGTAATGGTGTTATTAAAAAACAGAACAGCAAAATTGAGTGAAAGGAGACCCTAAGAACGCTCAGTACGAATAAAAAATTTCCCGATAGAACAATAATAGTTAATAACAAGGAAAAATAAGAATTAATAATAATGAACAAAAACAATGAAGAAGATAGTTAGAGGAATGATTAAGAAATGTGAAGCGACAGATTTTAGACGGCCGAAAATTGCGGTAATTAGAACTGCAGGATATATGCGCGAACTGTGATTGAATCGTGCATTGAAAACTTAATGGCCGATGCATTACATTCTGCCGATGCAGTCGCGCCGGGATATCTATTTGCGTAGCCCGAAATTCAGCGAAATCCCAGTCTATTACACAGCCAGCTAAGCGTTAATCGTCGAGCGGCACGCCGAAGCTAATTAATACATTGAAAAGATAAAGCCCGACCGCGTAGATATCAATGACGAACAGCCAACAGGCAAATTATTCTCGGCTCGTAGCCCAGACTGCCGCGCTCCGAACGGAGCTCTCCCTGCCACGTAAACAAATACGCTAATGCCCTTTGAATTCCAATTAACGCGAGCTGGTAGATTTCACTCCGGACGAGCAGCTCCGCCCTCTCGCGCTTCCCTCTTTTCCTCTTTCGAACCCCTCGTTGTCGTAGAATCGTTTCGTCGATCGCTAAATGACCGCCAGCGGAACGGAACGAGCCTTATATTCCCCTCTGTTTCCGACCAATATTCCGCCAAACACAGATTTATTCGATTTACAACATTCGACGCACAACCAAAAAATAACGAACTATAAATATTTAGTTAACGGATATATTAACATCACTCGGCGCACATTCGAGACGCCATTATCAAAATCAATAATGCACGCGCAGACAACGAGCTTCTTTCTCTTGCGTTTCTAGATATATTTTCTGTAAACGTTCTTCTACGTTGACTAATTTTTTCGAAATTTTTCACGCACCGCGGAGTCCACAAATATTGCGCCAAACTTGGAAGATTATTAGGCAACGTTCATCCCTCTGCAAAGCGTATCTCCATTATGCGATGAAATAATTGCAAATATGAAGCTGTTGCACTTTTATGTCGGTAATTTAAACTATATGGCCTTAAACTACACACTTTAGAGCATTTCAGAGAATTTTTGCAAAATTTTTGACGTACTGCTAAGCTTACAAAAATTACGTCAAACATGAAAGATTATTAGACAACATTCGTTGCTCTGCAAAATTAGCGTATTCCCATTATGAAATAATGACAATTATGAAGGTGTTGCAATTTATTTCGATAATTTAAATTATACAGCCTTGAACTACATACTTTAGAGTATTTCAAGGATTTTTTACAAAATTGTTGACACACTGCACAGCCTACAAAAATTACATCAACCTTGACGATTGTAAGGTAGCATTCGTCACTCTGCAAAGTATTCGAAAGAATTTTACAATTTCGATTTAACATGTTAGTGCAATCGAGCCATGGAAAGCAGGACTGATATAATAGAAAATACTTAATTTGTGGTTAATGAAGAATAAATATAAAATAATACAAAAATCTCAAATCAAATATTAAACTAAATATGATATAATCAAATATAATTAAAACTTTCGCTTCAAACGGCTCAATTAAAAGATCTTATCTTTGCAAAAAAAAAGTACAATCTGCAAGTAATCTTTAACCAGTTGCCACGAATAGGATAAAAATTCCAAGATAGATTTAACGTAGCATTTCCATTTAACAATCGTTCCCTCGATTTAAGAAAAGCTGAGTCTCGCAAGGCAAAAAATCGGAGAGAATTCAGATCATCGGTAAAGATCGGTAGTTCGGTAATGAGTCGGTCAGCTTTACGAGTGAATTAACAGCCGGGTGGAAGAGTGTTGCTTAACTTTCGCTCGGAGCTAGGCGGCTATCGCGATGAAAAATAAAGTTCACGCGACAGAACGCGGCGTAATGGCCGGTCACACGGCGCGCTCCGCTCGGCGCGGCGCGACAAAACAGAGGGGTGAGTTATCGTGACGCATTGCCGGCTGCATCGACTGCACGTGGCCGCGTCATTCTTATCGGCGGAATCAGTCGCGGGGTTCGCTATCAGTGCCGTCGGCACCGGTTATCGTCGCCGACGCCGGGCGTCGATCGGGCACGCGTTATAAATCGTCCGGGCGCGCGCAATTCGCCGGCCGATCGCGCACGCCACCGAGCCGACCGACGACCGACCAAAAACTAGTTCCCTTCGGTAATTTGCGCAACGCGAAACGGCCGCAAGCAAATAACCGGGGCTGAGATACGCGAACAAACGATATAATGACAAGACAAATTGCGCGCGCTCGCCGCTGTCCTTCGTCCGGCCGGCTTTCTTTATTATTTTCAATTTCGATCGCTCGAACTGGGACGATCGTTATGCTCTCTTAGACTCGTTTTTGATTACTGTCATTTCGCGACCGTGCCGGATTAACCCCTTGACTCGTGATTTGTCTCGTAACGAGCCTACGCGCTCGGTTTATCGTTAGCCGGGGTGCGCGCTCGCTTTCAGCACGACGATCGCTCGAGGTTCCGCGTAATTTTGCCCGCCTTTGGCTGCGAAATGTTGCAATTAAAACTTTGTCGACATCGTTCGGAATCTGTAGTTTAACGCTGCTTTATTTGATTGTTTCAAAGAGTTTTCTTACTTGCAATTATTCCAGGGCAAAACACGAGGTGCAGCCGTTTTTCAGGGTAATGAATCTTTTATGTTTGATACAGTTTAGTACACTTCTGCAAAAATTTACTGAAATACTCTCAAGTATGTAGATTAAGACCATGTACCTTGAATATACGAAAGATGTTAGAGAAGTATCATATTTACAATTATTCAGCGATACAGTAAGGGGAACACTGATTTTACGATATTATAAATGCATGATCACAATTGCTCATATTTGAAATTGTTTTGTGTGCTTTCGAATAAAGGTAAAATTTCGCAAAAATTTACTGAAACACTCTGAGGTATGTACTTTAAGACCGTATAATTTAAATAATCGAAAGAAGTTCGAATCGTTTCGTGTTTGCAATTATTTTGTAATAAAACATGAGGCACGGTGGTTAAAAAGAGTAACGAATGTTACATTATGATCTTTCAACTTTGATAAAGTATTACACGATTTTGGATAGGTCGAAAATTTCGAAAAAATTCCCCGAAATACTCTGAAGTATGTACTTGAAGACCATATAATTTAAACAACCGAAAGAAGTGGGAATCGTTTCGTATTCGCAATTATTCTGCAATAAAATATGCGGTACAGTGGTTTCGAGGAGTAACGAACATTATTTTGAACTTTGACAAACTATTACACGATTTTGGATAGGTCGAAAATTTCGAAAAAATTCCCCGAAATACTCTGAAGTATGTACTACAAGGCCATATAATTTAAACAACCGAAAGAAGTGGGAATCGTTTCGTATTCGCAATTATTCTGCAATAAAATATGCGGTACAGTGGTTTCGAGGAGTAACGAACATTATTTTGAACTTTGACAAACTATTACACGATTTTGGATAGGTCGAAAATTTCGAAAAAATTCCCCGAAATACTCTGAAGTATGTACTACAAGGCCATATAATTTAAACAACCGAAAGAAGTGGGAATCGTTTCGTATTCGCAATTATTCTGCAATAAAATATGCGGTACAGTGGTTTCGAGGAGTAACGAACATTATTTTGAACTTTGACAAACTATTACACGATTTTGGATAGGTCGAAAATTTCGAAAAAATTCCCTGAAACACTCTGAAGTACGCACTTGAAGAGCACCAGCTGACGTATATGTATAACCGAAAGAAGTTCCAAGGCGTGGTACGAAACCTCAGACTCCTCGAAACCCAATTGTGCTCGCCGGTGCAGAACGAACATCAAAGCAGAAAGGTGGCATAAAACTGAACGCGGCTCTGCACAATATCGCGGGATTCCAAGGCTGGCAACCCTGTCGTGCATTCTAGCAAAGCATCAAAGACCACCGACCTCCGGAACGGTTCCCGAGGGTGGTTTTTCAAGCAACCCTTCCGCGGCCGTTCGAGCGTCCGGAATTAATCTCGACGATCATCCGGTATTATTACACTTAATAGTTATCCGGATCGTTAAAAAAGGCTGGTTTACTGCTGCGAACGGAATCGCGGGCGGGGCGACGGGCGAAGGAAAAGGAGAGGAAACGAGGGCCCCGTTCTTTTTTTCTCCGCGGCCCTTGTAGGTGGGAAAAACGGAAGACAGCTGGTGCTAGGTGTGTCGCGTGCACCGCAGCAAGCGACAACAGCTCGCGTCGCTTGGGTAAGCACATTAGTCCCGACAACCGTAATTAAAACTGTTACGTGACAACGGCGACCGAGCCCGGCGATATCATGGAACCCTCTCCCGCGTGGGGCTCCCTTCTCGGGAACAACCCTCTCCCGTTCGGTAATAACGATATTTTTCCGAACGCGCCGACGTCGTGTCTGCGGTTCGATTTATGGGCTCGCGTCCCGCTGACGGGAAACGCCGCGCCGATCGGAATCCCTTTAATGGCAACCGGACAACATGCACGCGGAAAATCCGCGTTTCCGAAACAACTAAGCCCTGGGCGATCGCCCGAGGAAACACTCTGATTCGGCTAACTAAATGGAAAATTCGGCTCGACGATCGTCACCGATCCGCGCGTGTTTCCGAGAATTTTTTTCGAATTTTTTTTTGCGGAACGTTCTGGACTTTTTAGGAATCCCTACCTTCCGATGAAATTTCATTTGCAACGATAGCGGTTAATTTTGATGTAGCAGAGTTCGGGAAGCTTTCTCAGACATTTTTATTCAGTTGGTTAAATGCGATTGAATTTTAAGAAATTTGTCGTGATTGTATTATTGACAAAATTTTTACTATTTTTTATATTGTTTACCCTTTGCCCTCGAAGCCATTTGAATTCTAAATGCAAAATAGTTTTGCTCTCTGCACAGTATTTCTATTTTGTACGACTGATTGCATTTTATGCATTTGAAACTGTGAGTCCTGTGACTCATACAACAATTACACTTTCAATTGCTTTTTAAATATATACGAGTTTGACAATGTAAACATTGCTTTCATACATGATGCAACAATTGTTTGTGGTGTCTCGCCACTCGAGTGCAAAGGATTAATGAAGTATACCATAATTGCAATATTAAATTTTAATTTCCAAACATATAATTTTAACTTCCAAGTATATCTAAATTAAATTAAATTAAATTTAAATTATAGTCACTTTTATGCATTGTGACTTAGTTACATTTACATTTAAATTATAGTTACTTTCATTCTTCTCATAACAATATCACTTTTCGAAACGAAAAATGTGAATCTATTGAAAAAATTACTAAATAAAATTGTAAACGATCGCAAGCATACTTGGTGTAATATTTTCGTCAGCGCCACTGTACGCCACCGAAAATCCGCGCAAATTCGCCGGGCGTTATTTACAGTGCCGTGCTCGGGCCGGCCGAATAACACGTATTAATTCCGTCTTCATTACAGCCCGCACGAAATTCATAAGGTCACGCTATCGCCTAGGTTGCATCAATGGGCGCAACGTGTTATTTGCATTATCTCGGAGGGAAAGCGTGTACCGTGGAGGGTATATAATAATTTTCCTTCGCCGTGGCGAACGATATTCGCACGTGCGCCGGTTTGCACGCAGCCGATGCATGCAGATGCGTCCCGGGAACAGCACACGGCCGTGATTCACGGCTCCTGGGCTTTGCACCCTGTGCATGCGCCGCGAGCATTAATGCCGTGTTAGCGGTGCACTTTTCCCGGAGTTAATGCACCAGCAAATTCGCATTTAAAGTATCCATTGAACGGTACGCCGATGTCGACGTCCGTTCAAGCCTGAACTCTGTTTAACGACGTCGTACGCGTCGATGTTCCTAGGAAAACAATGGAAATACCCGGCGCGCGGTCGAGCATTTTCCCGGTTTCGCCGGCCAAAAATTGTTTTTCTCGCTCGGCGTGACGAAAATATACCTGTGCTGACTTGTTTATCGTATTTTAACTTCGAACAAAATAATTATAAAGAAATAAAAATAATTATAAAGAAACGAATATAATTATAAACGAGTAAAAATGGTTAATAAGAATTCAAAATATTATTTTTATCGCTTAACGGATTCGAAAAATGTCTGTCCATTTATTTGTGGTATTTTAACAACTTGGCTCGTACAAAGATTCAATTTTAATTTTTCACATCCCTAAAAATTCGTAAAAATTCTTGAAACTGTAACAGAAATTTACAAAGAAGCTTCGCTTAAAAAGCTGTTATGGTTTTCCAGTGAAAAAATCCCAAAATGAACTTACAATTTTAATTGTACACGTCTCTAAAAATTTATAAACATTGCTGAAACTTCGTCAAATCTGTAAAAAAATGTCTCAATCGGAAAGCTTTCAGAATTTCGCAGTAAAAAGATCGTAAATTCAGCCTGGAAAAAGAAAAGTGTCTCGAACGAAAATAAATTTACGATGCACAACTTGGCTCATACCACACACAATTTTAGTTGGCCGGATTCCTAAAAAATTACAAACATTACTGGAACTATACTAAAGCCGTAGAAAAAAGTCCCACTCAAATAGCTTCCACAGTTTTACAATTAAAAAATCCCATAATCACCTTAAAAGTCGTGTGAACTGCTTCGAACCAAAATAAATGTACAATGCACAATTTGGCTGACACGAAATTCAATTTTAATTGCCGGCATCTCTAAAAATTCAGAAACATTGCTGAAACCGTATCAAAACTGTAGAAAAAAGTCCCGGTCGAAGAGCTTTCACAGTTTTACAATAAAAACATCGCCAAATAATCTTAAAAGACGTGTACTGTCTCGAACCAAAATAAATGTGCACAATTTTAGTTGGCCAGATTCCTAAAAAATCGCAAACATTACTGGAACTATACTAAAGCCGTAGAAAAAAGTCCCACTTAAAAAGTTTCCACAGTTTTACAATTAAAAAATCCCATAATAACCTTAAAAGTCGTGAACTGCTTCGAACCAAAATAAATGTACAATGCACAATTCGGCTGACACGAAATTCAATTTTAATTGCCGGCATCTCTAAAAATTCATAAACATTGCTGAAACCGTATCAAAGCTGTAGAAAAAAAGTCCCGGTCGAAGAGCTTTCACAGTTTTACAATAAAAACATCGCCAAATAACTTTAAAAGACGTGTACTGTCTCGAATCAAAATAAATGTGCACAATTCGGCTGACTCGAAATTCAATTTTAATTGCCGGCATCTCTAAAAATTCATAAACATTGCTGAAACCGTATCAAAACTGTAGAAAAAAAGCCGGGTCGAGAAGCTTTCGTAACTTCGCAGCGAAAAAGATGGCGAAGTGAGCCTAGAAGGCGCGAAGTGTGTCCCGGCAGCGAGACGAATTTAAAATGCAACAACCCGGCCATGCAGTTTCGATTCAACTGCGCCGAACGCGAGCGAAACAGCGCCAAACGCGGGTGAAATTGCATTGAAGCCGGGCGCGATGCGAAACATAAATGTTTAATAGAATTGCACGCGAAATTGCGAATTATGGACAACGCGTGCAATTAACATCGATTTCCGTGCACACAAAGGCAAAGGTAATAAGCGAGGCCGACGCATAATACACTCTGTTTCCTAATCGTGTAAAGTTTACTTTGCGACGCACGCTTCTAGCCACGTACGATCCATTCCGCGCGGACGTGCGCTTTATATAATACACCTGCGCGATAATTAACGCGAGTGCATACGGGCAACGTAACAGACGAAACGCAGCCGAGCCTCGATTATCCGAACTAATTGGACGACGCGCGGCCCGAATGATCAAACATTTGATTAATCAGTTTCGTAATCAAGACTCCGGCAGCGACGGTGTTTGTACCGCGGATGAAATAAAGGATGCGCCGGTGCCAGGTAAGCGTGAAACGTGTCGGATTCGATCGAACGCTTCGAGACTATTCGAATGCATCTGGAATCCTCGCCGTGATTGAGATCAAGTCGCGCCGCGCTCTTCGGTGCATACGAGCGACGACGATGATCGAGTTTGAACTTTCTTTGAAAATGCGAGGCCGTTTTTTGAAGAGTTCATTGCAAAATAAAATTTTCAATTTGGAACCGCGATTTGGTATTGGATGTGATTGGCGATCAAAATACTGTGCGCAACGAAATGCAGTTCTGCTGTAATATTTAGTGCAAAAATGCAGTTTGAACTGGCGTCGTTATTTTGAGAATAAAGAACTGTTTCTAAAAACTTATTTCCAGTTCGAATCAGTTTTAAACTGCAATTTAAACGTAGATGTAATTAGCGATAGAAATACTGCGTGCAATGAAATGCAATTGGGCTGCACTATTAAGTGTAAAAAATGCGGTTGGAACGAGCACCGTTACTTTAAAAATAAAGGACTGTTCCTACAAAATTTATTTCTAGTTCAAACCAATTTTGAACTGCAATTTAGACTGATGTAATTAGCGATGAAAATACTGTGTGCAATGAAATGCAATTGTGCCGCTCTATTAAGTGTAAAAAATGCAGTTGGAACGGGCATCATTTCTTTAAAAATAGGAGACTGATTTTAATGATTCATTTTTAAGTTTCTTCAATTTTAACGTACAATTCA
The DNA here is from genome assembly GCF_051020955.1 of Megalopta genalis. Classification (NCBI taxonomy): domain Eukaryota; kingdom Metazoa; phylum Arthropoda; class Insecta; order Hymenoptera; family Halictidae; genus Megalopta; species Megalopta genalis. The sequence continues at coordinate 21,541,628 of NC_135014.1, forward strand.
GATCTAATCGGTAATAAAATTATTGTATACAATGAAATGCAATTGCGATGCACTGTTTAGTGCATTCGAAGAACGATAATTCAATTTGGACAGGCAGTGTTCCATTAAAAATAAGAAACTGTTTCTACAGATGCATATTTAAGTTTCTTCAATTTTCATCTACAAATAAGGTCCATATCTAACCAGCAGTAAAATGTACTGTATGCAACTAAATGCAGTTAATGGTGCATACGAACGACGACAATCCATTTATATTTTCAGTTGTTCTACGATATTATCATTTTTAAGTCTTATCAATGTCAGTCGACGTTTTATTTCCAGATCTAACTACCGTAAAAATATTCCATGCAACGAAATGCAATCGTGATGCACTCCTCGGTGCACTCGAAAACCGACAACTCAATTTGACCAGTCATTCCGCTTTTCGAAAATAAGAAACTGTATCCAAGGTTTCATTTTCCAGCGCACTTGTGCGAACCTTTAATTTCCATTGACGATTTATAGATTCAAAATTAGCCGGATCTAATCGACAATGAAAATCTGCATACGGCAAAGGTCGCTGCCGTGTATCCTCGGTCTGCAATTTTGCGACGAATCGTGGCGAATGAGCTCGGGACATAGACCGATAGACGAACTAATTTCACGAAACACCGTCGGATAATGAACTCGGCCGTCGTTGGAGGATCGAGGCGAGCCTGGATCGGATCGGCAGGATCCTCGTGGATCACGCAGGACACGGGAAAGAGCAGAGGAAGAGGGCAGTGACTGTAGGAGGCTGGCTCTCGATCCACGACACATAACAAGATACTGCCAGGAGGAGAACGAGAAGCACACGGCGAGCAATAATTTATCACGTAAAAGGCATCGCCTTCGGGGCCCGATAAATGCTCGCCGATAGGTCACGCCTGTCCCAATGAGAGCCGAAGCAAACGGCGGCATAGCGGGCTCGCACGAGCATGATCGCGGCTTAAATAGAACGGAGACACGTCAAACGTCCCAAGAGCGATCCAGCTCCTTCGAGACCCGGTATTTCTGCTCGTTACGAATTATCCGCCGATTATGCTTTCACCCTGGGCCCGTCTTTTGTTACGTTGCGTTGCACGCCTCGCGCTCTGTTATTCGCATAACTGCCTGCCCGGCCGGAGGTCGACGTACTCGGCTTTGTCGAAAAATGATTTCGCTGCTGATTCGAGAACCCATTCTGTCGGCGATTTATTTTGCGCGCCTAATTTTTGTTGGGATTTTGTTGGGACAGAATTGTGCGTTTTTATCAATTTTTATGTTAGCGAATTACATTTAGTATCTAAAAAATCAAATCATATTATTAAGATCAGAATATTCTACGTTAATTGTAATATCAGATAATTTATTATTATAATTCTTCACCGCATTAGTTTTTATGTTAGGAAATTTTATTTATATTTATATTTATATTTATATTTATATTTATATTTACATTTACATTTACATTTACATTTACATTTACATTTACATTTACATTTACATTTACATTTACATTTACATTTACATTTACATTTACATTTACATTTACATTTATATTTATATTTATATTTATATTTATATTTATGTTAAGAAACGACTTCTGAAAAGAATGTAATTTCATTAAGATAAAAATATTCTTCGTTAATCGTAATTGTCTTAAAAATTGTATCAGAGTATTTATTATTATAATTCTTAACTGCATCAATTTTTATATCAAGGAATTGCATTTAGTATCTGCATCGAGTTGCATACACATAAACTGATTAAATGTCTCCTAAAAAATAATATAATTTCATTAAAATAAATTTCATTAATTGTAATATCAGAGTATTTAATATCACAATTCTTAACTACATCAATTTTTCTATTAACCAATTGCATTTAACACATGCATCACAATGAACAAATGTACTTACACGTCCTCAGAAATCATTTTATACTTTCGCGAAGAGAATAACATTCGAAATAAATGATAAAAGTCGGATAAAACAATATTTCTTCCGTCGAACAATTTCAATCGATTGAAAAGAACAATTAAACCGCGAATTGTATGCATTTATGACAAAAGCGATCGCATCAAATTACAGCCATTGTGAACGTTTCAAGCATTCAAAGTTACTCTTGTACTGTTACAATTAAAATGATTAAAAAATAATTGAAGACAAAAATAAATGTACGAAAATCATTGTTCGAACAAAACCATCAAATCCACATTTCAATCCGACAAAATCATTGAAAACATAATGAAGAGGATATCGACGCGAGTTTATCGACTGCAATGAAACATTTAAAAACGAGCGTAACAATATCTTGCGATCCGGCGGTGATGCTTTCGCCGATGCGAACACAATGGCAACAACAAACCGAATTATTGAAACAACAAAGAACCGGGCGAGTAATCCGCGCGCACACAGTGAAAACGATCGGCGCGATAAGGCCGGGCGCTTCGAAATGCGCGCCGATTGCTTTAAATCGGCGGTGCAGTTTTCGGTCGCCGTTGATGCGCGCCGGATAGCACGGGCAGGCCGGTTTTAAAATAAATGAAATGCCGAGGGAAACTCAAATATTCACCCTCAATTAAGCAGGCATAGTTGCTCTATAAACTGGAATCGGCCGCGCACGATAAAACTTTAAATACGGGCGCGCGCGAACGGGTAATCCGATTCCGAAAGGGCTACTTTTCGATACGAGTTTCGGAACCTTTCACCGACGGATTATAGATATATGCTAATGGTACAAATGCTAATCGGCCGCCGCGAACGTAATGGCGAGTGCACCGGCGAAAAAGAGCGCGCGCGCGCAAAAGAGAGAGAGGGCTTAACTAGACAGATGTAAATCGACGTTTGATAACATTCCGCAGTAGCTAATTACCCGGACTTGTCCGACATGCTCCGACCATCGAAAATCAACTTCGCGTACCTTGCAATATTATATATTTACGGTCACGTATTTACAGGTGTCCGGTGTCTTTTTGCATTCCGTGTTTGCTGTTGTGAAAATTAACCCGTTAGCCGGAGACCGGTGCATAATTAATTATTTCCAGCAATATTTATCGCAGCGTTTGGTGCAATGTTTCGATTGAGCAGAATTTACATAACCGCTTGGAAACGCGTACGTTAAAAACGGTCATTTTTGGGTACATACAATATTTTCATATTTCGTTCTAATAGACGGGTTTTATGAAGATAAATCGTGGATTGTTTGTTTATTATGAATTAAGAATTAAGAAAGTTTTGGATGTATCTGTTTAAGCTGATTCGCGAAGTGCTTCGCAGTTAAAATTTCTTTATTAAATTTATTTAGACACGTTTTAGAGATTTAAGATATTTTTATGTTTCATTCTAATAATAAGCTGATGTAACTTGTTGGTAAGGTTATAAGTGTAACTTGTGAATTATAAGTGTATTTTGTGTATTATAATTTTATTTTGCAAATTATGATTGTATTTTGTGATTTATAATCGTATTTTGTGAATTATAACTGTATTTTGTGATTTATAATCGTATTTTGTGAATTATAATTGTATTTTGTGAATTATAACTGTATTTTGTGATTTATAATCGTATTTTGTGAATTATAATTGTATTTTGTGAATGATAATTGTATTTTGTGAATTATAATTGTATTTTGTGAATTATAATCGTATTTTGTGATTTATAATCGTATTTTGTGAATTATAATTGTATTTTGTGAATGATAATTGTATTTTGTGAATTATAATTGTATTTTGTGAATTATAATCGTATTTTGTGATTTATAATCGTATTTTGTGAATTATAATTATGTCTCGTGAATTATAAGAGTAACTTGTGAACACTATAATTGCATGGAAATATGAAAAAAAAAGTAAAGACGTTGGTGTACTAATTTCAACAAATTAAAATTATCAAAGAAAGAAAGAGAATTATATTCGGCTCTTGTGATCGATGCTAAACATTTGTATTTTGCATAAAGTTCCGCGGTGCAATAATCGCAAACGGTTCCTCCGTACGATAGAATATTGTTCGCCAGGATTTGCAGCCGGTCACCAGAGGAAATCGGCGGCCGATCATGTCCGCTATCGTTCGAAGAAAAGAATTTTCTGGCGTTGTGGGACCGCGGCCGGCGAAACTCCACTTATCCGGCTTCGAAACCACGGGTTTCATTGTCCGCTCCCGGCTCAAAGGTTTCCGTAGCTATGCTGATTATTCGCGGATCAGGTAATCCCATCGGACAGGCCGTGAAAGGAGCAATTTGTTCGTCGTTCGCCGATTACTATCTCGTGTTACCTCTTTTTCTTTTCCGTGAAGCAACGCTGTGACACCGAAAACCACTAAATGCCGCTTAAGTCATTCGATGTACAAGCTAGCCGCGGAGGGCCACCGGCCGTAATTGCACGACATTCCTCTCTTCAGGAACGGGGGGCACCGTCATTATACAGGTGGGGCACGGCAATTCGCCGTCGCAGCGCCTCCTGCGACCTTCTTTTTCCCCTTTTTATCGGTTTCGCGATCCTTTCTTCGCGATCCGGCGCATTCTGCCGATAAAACTCCGTGATTCTTGCCCGTTCCCTTTGGGACCAAAGGTGTAATTGGGATTCGGAGGCCTAACCTCTCTTCCTCTTTTTCTGGCACTCTGCCTAACTTTCTCTCTCTAGATCTTTTCTTCTCTCTCTCTCTCTCTCTCTCTCTCTGTATTTCTCTCTCCCTCTCTCTCTTTCCCTTCCTCACCACTTCTTTGTATTTCTCTTCCTCTCTCTCACTCTCTTGTTCTTTCTATCCATCTCTCAATTCTACAACAAGTTAAAATCATAGCTCACTTGTTACAATTATAATTAACAAGATATTGTAGTTTACTTGTTGCTATAGTAATTCAATTTAGTAATTCAGTTACATCGTAATTCAATTTCGCAATTCAGTTACACCGTAATTCAATTTCGCAATTCAGTTACACCGTAATTCAATTTCGCAATTCAGTTACACTGTAATTCAGTTTCGCAATTCAGTTACATTGTAATTCAATTTAGTAATTCAGTTACACCGTAATTCAATTTCGCAATTCAGTTACACTGTAATTCAGTTTCGTAATTCAGTTACATTGTAATTCAATTTCGCAATTCAGTTACAATGTAAATCAATTCAATTACATCGTAATACGTAATTAATATAATTCAATTACTTAGTATCTTGTAATTGCACTCGAATTGAAATTTACGAATCGGATAAATAAACGAAGATGTGAATTACGAATTAAACTGTGATTGATATATAATGTAATTGAATTACTTTGTAATTACAAGTTCTTAAATAATTTAATTGTAGTAATTCCTCACTATTCTGGGTTACAATTACAATTACAATTCACAGCATACAATTATAGATCACAAGTTGCACTTATAATTCACAAGTTGCAATTACAACTCACAAGTTACAATTATAATTGACCAGTTTCACTTATAATTAACAAGATATATTAACTCATAAGTTGTGCTACTATATAATTCAGAAGATATAATTATAATTCACAAAATTTAAGTGTAATTCGCAGGATACAATTATAATTCACAAGTTAGACTTATAATTCACAATTTGCAATTACAATTCACAAGTTACGATTATAACCGACAAGTTACAATTATAATTAACAAGTTATACTTATAATTAACAAGATATTTTAAAATTATAACTCACAAATTGCAATTATAATTCACAAGATATAATTGTAATTCTCAAGATAGAATTATAATTCACAAATTACAATTATAATTCACAAGACACAATTACAATTCCTTAAAAACATTTCCTCTTAAGTTAGAATTAAATTGTTCGAGACTAAAAATATCAGACAGTCCAAGGGATGACATTTTTTAGATATCCGCCCTCCATCTTCTTCCCTGCGCTACTCCCCCTCGATCGTCGATTTCAAAGTTTACGCCGATGAGTTTTCAGAATTTTGCCGGCAGCCGAGTTTCTTGCCGCGGCCGCTATTAAACCGCTAAAGATAGATTCGATTTTTCTTCTTTTCTCGCTCCGGCGATCGAGTAATTGAATCTCGATCGAAGCTGCTCCAACTGCTCCGACGCTGCTCCGAGATCAATCGACGTTGCCGTTC